>NC_057798.1:82833581-83133581 GCF_018294505.1 Triticum aestivum
GGGGTCTGGGTGCGTGGGGGGGGGAACAGAATAACCGCATTGCGCTTGTCAAACGAGCGCACTGCCGCATTAGCGCGAGGCCGAGCCGGGGGGAGGGGGGGTCGGGACCCCCCCTCCCCCATCCCGGCGAGGCCGAGCTAGGAACGAGCTGTAGTAGGCGACGATGCGGCGTGCCGCGGCATCGCATGCGGAGGCGAGTCCGTAACATGACTTGCCCCATTATCTTATCTTTATTTTTTAGGGGGAAAACCAACACCGTTATGAATTATTTTTTCATTTGTACTTTTTTGGTAATTTTTTCTGTACTGTTGTGAGTTATTATTTGTACTTTAGCCGTTTGTTTTCTCCATCTATATTAATTTTTTATTTTTTATTTGATTATTGGTATTATCTTTTGTAACTGGCCAGAGATAGTGGGCTTCGCCATGGTTGTGGGCTTTAGCTGTCCGTTTTCTCCCACTCATATTTTAACCCTCCCACTCACCTTTTACCTCCGATCTTCCCCGTTCCGCTCCTCTCCTGTCCCCAAATCGGTTCCGTCTTCGTTCCCCTCTTCTTCTTTTCTCGGAGGGGGAGTTGCTACTCCTGTTTCGCCGCGGGAGCGTCGACCAGAGGGTTCAACCCCAGGGGTGGAGGTCCGGGTGCTCTGTTTTGTTCCTTTTTGCTCTGCCATTGACTTTGCTTCCATCCTCTTATGTTCTAATTTTCTCTCTATTTCTAATCTGTTGCTCTCTTTGTTGTCCCAGGCTACACTCGCTAGGGTTCCTTTGCTATTGAACGAGCGTTTGGCGGCAGTGATACTGGATTGCGTGGCGGATTTTGTGTTTGCTAGTAAGAGTTTTGCTTTTTGTATGGCATGCTTCATTTCTGAAATAGTTCAAATACCTAATTTTTGGTCATGTGTCTTGCAGATCTGGTTCGGCAGATTTTAGGACTGTAAATTTCAATGGGTACATCATCCAGTCCGGACAAATTGAACGCAGGTGATTTTCCTTGTATTTTGGATGATGTTTTAATAGATCTGGTTTTTAGGTTGGACAGTTGTTGCCGTATCGACTTTATAAGTTGTATGTATTTTGATATGTGTTAATTTTGTCCTGGATTATATGGTGTGTATGGTTTTGGCTGTTGATGCACCTGCAGATAGGTTGTAGTACTTATCACCATGTGTATTTTGAACTGATGTCCTGGCATTTGAATAGGTTGTAGTAGTCAGTGAATAACTAGTATGGTGTTGAAAGAGTTGTGTGTTCTAAAGTTTGTTCTGCAAGTGGTGGGTTCATATTTGTTTTATTCGGTGAACTTGTAGTGTTCACATAGTTGAACTGATTGATTGTTCTTGTACTTTTTTGCTAATTATGATGGTGTTGCAGATGTTGGTGTGCCGGTGCCTCCTGATTCTAACAAATCAGAACACTTTCAAGATCTTGTGAATGTTATTTTTGAGACACCAAATCCTCTAGAAGAACTTGCGAATGTTGCTGGTGTTTCCCTTATATTTTCTCTTTTTTTATCAGCCTTTAATACATATATATGCTTAGTTTCATTAGTTGTTCCTTTTTGTTTGTGTCTGATGGTATGTGCTTTATTTATTTTTGTGTCTGCAATGTTAATTGTGTTTTAATTTTTTATGTGCGTGGTTATGTTATTGGTCTATGAATTTAGTGATAGCCATGGTGTTCCAGAGGACATTGCTAATGTTGTTAAAGATATTAATGATGGGAAGTATTCACTTAACGTTGATGATAGTGATGGTAGCTTGTAGTTGTCTGTTACTCAGTCTCAAAGTGTTGATGACACTGAGCCTATTACCCAAGCTGAGTATGTTCCTATGCAGTTACATCTCGAGGATGAAAGGATAAGAAAGAAGAAGTATGAATTCCAGAAGAGGAACGAATTGGAACGGCGTCAAAAGGCTGCCTGTGTGCCAGAAAGTGATGTTGATGTTGCTCAAGCTCCTAAATGTGTAGGCGATGAAGGTGGTGACGCAGGTTTTTCAAATATTCATGCCGGATCTCATGGAAGTGACATGTCTGTGAAGACAAACTTGATGCAAACTCGGTTGACGCAAGTGTTTGATCGTGATGGAGTTAAGGAGAAGAAAGCTGTTTTGAAGAGGAAGATGTCAGATCGAAATCCTGACGGCACACAGAGGCATAGCCCACGTGTGAAAGCTGGTCCCCAACCTGGTAGTAGCAAAGCTGATGCGGATAGTGTTGCTGTGAAAATTGGTCCAAGCAAACTTGGTGGCTCCGCTGTTCGTCGTAGTCCACGAGGCTTGACAAATAAGAAGCCTTCTTCGTCTCCTCTTCAAGAGCGGTCTTTGTTGAAAGAAAATAAGAAGCGTAAAGTTCATCCTGCAAAGGTGAACAAAGGTGGAAGAAGCGTGCTCGTGTTGAAGCTGAAGATGCTGCATCTGAAGAAGATGATTTTGAAGTTGATTCAGAAGATGAATTTGCAGTGGTATGTGTTTTTATTGCATGTGACTTGCTAGTTGTACTTGCAATGATTTTAATTGTGTTTGGGCTGGTATGCTGGCCAGGTGACGCTGGTCATTTTTTGCATCTATTTGATTGTGGCACTGATGTTGTTTTAATAGTTGAACTTGTGCAAACTTTTCTTTGTTTTACTTGCCTTCATATGCTTGTTCTATTTCCTATATTCATTGTTTGCAGTGGTATGTGTTTTGTACTGCATGTGACTTACTAATTGTAATTGTAATGATTTAATTTGTGTTTGGGCTGGTATGCTGGCCAGGTGAGGCCGGTCAATGTTTTCATCAATCGAGGGTGGTACTGATGTTGTTTTAATAGTTGAACTTGTGTAATCTTTTTTTACTTACATTCATATGCTTGTTCTGTTTTCTATATTCATTGTTTGCAGTGGTATGTGTTTTGTATTGCATGTGACTTACTAGTTGTACTTGCAATGATTTAATTGTGTTTGGGCTGGTATTGCGGCCAGATGAGGCTGATTATTGCTTTGCATCAATTGAGGGGTGGTACTGATGTTGTTTTAATAGTTGAACTTGTGCAATCTTTTTTTACTTGCATTCATTTGCTTGTTATGTTTTCTATATTCATTTTTTAAGGTGTGGCTTTTTTGTTTTCATTTACAGCCTGTTAGCGTTATGAGTCCGGTCAAGCCGGTGGGAGGCAATGCTGGAAAAGTTGCCTTGGATGAAGGTGACCAACGGAAATTGAACTTAACTGTGTGATATTCGTTGAGAGAGGTTGAAGACTGTGCTAAATTGCTCGAGAGTCGGCATGTGGCTAGGGTTCATGCACCTGGTTTTGGTTCTATTTTCAAGTGGAGGGTGAAGTCTAACATTTCCCGCCCTCTAATGGGAGTTTTGTACCTGAGGATAGATTGTGATACAATGACTCTTGACATGGGTGAGGCTAATATGAAGCTTCGCATCACTAGCGATGGAATACAGCAACTATTTGGTTTCCCTCGTGGTGGTCGTTCTGCGCCAAGGCCGTCAGAGGACGGATATGACAACGCTCTGATGAAGTTAAGATCGGAGCTTGACATTAGCAGGGACAAAGATATCAAGACAAAGGATTTGAGGAATAAGCTCAAGGTGCTCGTCAAGGATCCTAGCAAAGATGACCTTGCTCTGAAAGTGTTCTTCATGATTGTGTTTATGAAGGCTGTGTTGCCTAGTTCTGCCCGGCGTGTTTCCAAAGAGGCAGCAATGTTTGAGGGTCTCGTCTTTGAGGACATGGCTAATATGGATTATTGCCAGTTGATGGTTGATGAGCTTAGAAGGGTTGTTGCCAAGTACCAAAATGGTGATACCATGGGGAAGGCAATCACACGTTGTGCCATAGGGCCTGTACTAATGTACCTTGACTGCCTTATCCGTGGCAAGACCGCGGAGCCTGACATGCGAGTCCCCCGCATATGTTTCATGGATCCTGCCAAGCTTTCTGATCTGGTTGATGCGGATTTGGTAAAAAAAGGCAATGAGGATCCAAAGACTTGGGTGTTTGGGAAGCTTCCTGTGAGTTTTGTTTGGTTTCTGTCTTGCAGACCTTTTTTTAATTTAGGTATAGCTATTTTTTGCTGTAGTGGACATGTGTATTGTAGAGTTGTCTGTTTATATTTTTGTATGGTTTAGGTATGGTTTTTTAGTACTATTGTTTCTTCTGTGGTTGAACTGAATAACTTTGTTCAACTGGCCTGTTGGTAAATACCAACAAATTGGCAATGATAGCTAAAGTTTATTAGTGGTGTTGATTTTAAATCTGTTAATATCATGATTTATTTTTCCCTACGTGTTGCGTTGATTGATTAACTATTTTTCCCTTTTGTTTGTAGTGGAAAACTGAAGAGGAGGTTGTTTTTTCCGAGTGTATAAACGGCCAGTCCTGGAGATGCCGTCGTCTCAGGTTCCGAAGTTTTCATCTCTGTCCGATGAGTTGAGGGATGGCCGTGGTGTTGAGGGTGCTGGTTATGCGCCCCCTGGCCCTAGTAATGCTAGTGCTTCACAGAGGCAAGTTTTTGGTATTGATGTTGTTGTTTCAGCGTTGGAGCACGCTGAGCATATAATAAGTAATGTGTGTTCTGAGCTGCAAAAGGTCCCAACGACAGTTGAGCGTTTGAGCTGTATCAATGGTATCCTTCTTGAAGGTCATCAATTTAGCGCTGAGGAAGTTGTTGACTACATTGAGATGGAAAGAATTTTAATCGGTGATATGAATGACGTTGCCGCTAATCTAGTTCAGAGCTCGGTTCGTCTGTTAAACAACATGAAGCGTTTCAGAACTACGCAAAACTCTCGCTGCAAGCCATATGAAGAAAGTGCAAATGTTGTTATCAAGCAGTTTGAGTAGGATGAGGCTGCTGCCACCCACAGCAGGGCTGGTGATGGTACTGAGGCTAATGTTTTTGATCACGAAACAAATGATGTTGGCTTTGAGCACCCTGATGTTGATGTGAGTCAGTCCTCGATGTTTGCAATTTTTACTTTGTTGCCCTACTGTCAGTGTCGTAGTTGAACTTCCTCATCTTCATCTATTTATTAGTAATTTTCTTTCATGCAGATTGATCAGGATGAGGCTACTGGCACCGACAGCAGGGCCGATGATCGTACTGAGGCTAATGTTTCTTATCAGCATACGAACGATGTTAGCTTGCAGCACCCTGTTGTTGATGTGAGTCAGTCCTCATTGTTTGTATGTTTTTACTATGTTGTTCTGCTGTTAGTATTGTAGTTGAACTTCCTGATCTACATCTGTTTATTAATTTTTATTTTCGTGCAGGAGAGCAGTCATAATGTTGAGGCTGATGTTGACCGTGGAGTTAATGATCCATCCACTGATAAGTGCAAGGTTATTTTTATTTTCATTGTGTTTATTCATGTTTTCTTGAATTTTCATGCGCACCAATGTGTCTTGCTTGTTCATTTTTCTATCCCACACCGTTTAGAGTTTGCAAGGGGGTAGCTACCTTTTTTGTTACTGTTGTTTTAATTCCTTGTGTTTATTGTTGCTCATAATAGCATTGTTTTTTTTCCTCATTACATTTTGAATCAGCGTGCTATTGTTGGCGATGAGCCTTGTTTGCCCGTTGGTGATGTTGCTTTGAATGTTAGCAGCAGCAAGTTCGATGATGTTGCAGCGAATGCTTCCAAGGTTTATTTTTTTGTGCACCTCTTTGGTAGTTTATTTTTTATTGTTAGTTTTGTTCATATTATTCACTTTTTCTGAATTTTTATTTTCGTCAGATTACTGATGTTGAACGTGGGGTTGTCCTTAGTGGTGGAGATAATGCTCGTGATGCTCCATTGAGTAGTGGGCGCAATGTTGGTACCAAAGTTGCTGATGAGGATGTTGGTGCTGCCAGCATACTTGATTCAAAATCGCCTGGTGTTGGTATTGCTGGGAATGATAGTGTTTCTAGTTGTGAAGATTTGCCACCGGAGAATTTCCCGCCTGGAGGTCTTGATTACAGTGATGCATTGCAAGATGCTTCTAGCGTGGAGGAGGTGCCATCCGAGGATGATGATTTACTTCTGTCAATTTCTTCTGACCCATTGACGCAGGAGGCGCTCTTGTCGTCCCAGGATTTTCTATCTACAGACCTTGAAAGCACATCAATATTGGTGTCCTCTCAAGATGTCCCATCGTCAAACCTTGAAACTGAAGGCATAATGGTCTCATCACAGGTACTACCGTCGTCATCAAACCCTGATAGTCCAGGTAAGCACTTGTAAATTGGGCTTACTTCTCAATTTTGGCATTTTGGACATGTTCTCTTGTAGTTGTTGAACTTATTATTTTTCATCATTTTTCTGCAAGAAGAAAGTGATAATGTTGTTAAGGTTGATACATTTTTCTTCACTATTACAAGGTTGCACACGAACTGTACTAAATGGTTAGTTTGGGATTTTGCCCGTACCATTTTTGTCTCTTTTTTCTCTCGTATGATTATTATTGTTGTTGCAGTAGTTTTAATTCATGTAATTTTTTGTGTTTTTCTAGTCACAAGCCAATGTTTCAAAATAAAGAATGTGATGCCAGTGTTGGTTCTATTGCTAAAATGTTTGTCCCCACTGGCATGCTCAACTCAGACAGTGCTGATGTTGTTTTATATTTTCTACGTCAGAAGTACCGAGACACTAACAAGTTGATAGTTCCCAGATGGGTGACGGTCAGTATTTTGCTTTTTTGTAAATAGGATGATAACTTGTTTTGCCAATTTTCCAACTGTTGTTGTTCTTTTTGTACAATAGACCAAGATCCGTGATGGAAATATTGATTCCAACGTGTTAAATTGGTTCACGAGATCAGGTGATGATGGTTTCGACCAAGTAGGTGAACTTGGACTTTTTGTACTCATTAACTAGAACTGTCATGTTTTCTTTGCAGTTTAGGGAGGTGTGGGAATGAACTTGATTAGCCTGCTTTTACACCTATACTTATGAATGATCTGTGCTTTTTATTAAAGATGCACTTATTGTTGCAAGGAAACTGAACTGATATGATTGTTCCTCAATTTTGGGTAGTGGATATAATTTCTTTATGATTATGTGATTTTTTGTTTGTACTTCTGAATTTCAATTTCCCTCTTTTATTTTATTATTTGGAGGCTGAATTTTTTGTTTCATTATGATTTGGTAAATTCATTTTTCCTCTGCGATTTTTTTCCAGCTTCTTTTCCCTACATTTGATCCGCCGTCATTTGTGGCTACCATGAAGCCTAGCGAAGAATCTGGGCATTGGTGCTTGGTTGTTCTGAATTTGAGGTTCCGTCGTTTCGAGTGTCTTGATTCACTCTGTGATGAAACCTGGGGTGATGCGGTTAGATTCTTAAGGAATATGATAGATAATATAAAGAAGCTTTGGAGGGAGTCCAGTGTAGACAGGGCCAAACCGTACTGACCGGTGCATATTGGTGGTTTCTCTTGCGAGTTTGTGCGGGTGCCTCAGCAGGAAAACACGTCAGTATCCGTTTTTAATGATTTTTGCTGGTTATTTTTGTTGCTGGGTGGATGTTGTTCCTGTATTTTTTGGATTTTGTGTTGTACCATTTTTTTGTTTTTTTCCTTTGTTTACATGCATGATTGTGGATTCTTTATGCTACAAAACTGAAAGACCTATTATTGCCGGGAGGATGGTGTAATTGAAATGGTCGATTACAACCATGAAGACATTCTGGACATTAGGAAGACTTTGCTGTATACCTGCGCAACTAGCGATGTGTTTGATGTTGACTTCTGGGGTTTGTTTGGCATCGAACCTTGTACGTGTGCATGGACTTTTGTATTTTTTTGCAGCTTGTACTTCTCTATTTAGTACTGTCATGAAATATATATTTGAACTTACGCTTTGTGTGGTCTTCCTTTTTTATTTTTTTCTAGGTGAGTGGCTGGATCTTGGTGAGCATGACTATAGATTCTTTGGTAGCCAGTTCTCGGAGCTCGAGCGCGTAGCTATTGATCTTAGCCAGGGGCGTTCTCCCAAAAAGACAAGATCTGGTGTTATCAAGGGGCGGTTGGGAGCTCTGAGAAGTTCTACGACTGCTTGTGTAGAGAGCCCTACTACACCCAAGAATCCCATTGTCGAATTGATAGACAGCGATGATGATGTGTTTGACAAGAATGCTGGCGTTGGATGAGTCACGAGGAGTGCTGCTGCCAAAGGTTTATCTCCCCTTGCTGGAATAGTGGCTCGTAGAGCTGGTGGTGCTAGGAAAGATCCTGCTTTGGATTCTGGCAATGTTGTAAGCACGAAGCGTGCGCCCAGAGCTCCTATAAAGTTTTGCTCCCCTGTGCAGCAGCTTCACCCTCATAAATTCCCTCACCTGGACAAGGCTCGCAGGTTGTATAAGCTGTTGCTTAGTGATGAATGGCGTGAGAAGTATGCCGAGTGAGTATCTCTAATTATTTTTCCTCTTCTTTTTCTTCTATTGTTTGTAACTGCTAGGTAAATATGACCTGAACTGTTCCTTTTTTATACAACTCGAACTGCTATGAATGCCTTATCTTGCTTGTCCTTCTTTTTGTTCTGGTGTGTGCTGCAGGAATACATTCTCAATGATACCTCAGCCTGATGGAAACGTAACTCACTTCACAGGGAATCGCATCTGGGAAGTTTTTTCACCTGGGAAAATGATGGAGGGTGATGTACTGGACTTCCTCATTGACGATTGGAAGCAAGATCCTGAGAGAAATGGTGATTTCGCATCTGAAAAGGATATTACTGAGTCCATATTTCATCTCTGTAATCAATCAGATCGGTTTCTTTCTGTTGAACAAGACTGCCTATTGTTTTTACGAGTTTTAATAATACTTTTGCTTGTTGATCCTTTACCGCTGTCTATTTTCTATTTTGGCTTTTTTGCAGGTTGTGCTTGACTGTTCGTTTTATGAGGATGAAAATAAAGTGTTTAATGTGGAGAGTGCAGCGAGAGATTTCAAGAGCTATGTTAAAGCTAATGAAGACTTGCTCAGTGCCGACCTTGTGAGATCTACTAGCTGATTTTTGGTTTTTATTTGTTTGTTGTGATGCTGGTTTTTATTTTGAATATTTAACATCTCTTTTTTGGTCATTTGTTTTTAGATCATGATGCCTCTATTCAAGCCTATGGTTTTATCAAAGGATAGGAAAGTGAACCACTATTCCTTATATGTCATGAATCGGTACCGAAGTAGCGTTGATATCCTTGACTCTTTACCTTATCCGAAGAACAACCATCCTTCAAAGAACACCTATCACAAAGACTGCGAGAAGATTGTGAGTGACATTTATTATTTGTACTGGATTAATATTTCTGCATCTTTGTTTCTGCTTTTTCTGAGACCTAAAACTGTGTGGGTTGTTTTGTTTTTTTGCAGATTTCTAGAATGGTCAAAGTAATGAAGGCTGTGTATGGTGATGCTCAGTACAATGCGAGCAAGCAGCCCAATTGGGAGATGTTTGCAAAGAAACCAACGTTTGTCAAGGTTCCACTTCAAGGGGAAAATGAATATGGCCATTATACTCTGAAGTATGTGGGATGCTACGATAGTGAAAAGATCATTGAGAACATTCGAGATTATGATGTGGGTTTCTTGTTGTGCTTTTCAATTTCTATTTTTGGCTTATTGTGCATCCTTTTTTTGTGTGTCATGATTTTTTATAATTTTGTTTTATTGTTTTGCAGCCACGCATTGTTGATTGGAATGCTGAGGATCTGTATAGAGTTGTGTTCAACCGAAATAACCATCTTATGGTTACGGAGCTTCCCAAGGAGCTTCAGGCTTTGGCTCCTGATGCATGGGGGAAATGGTCATCATTTGCATAGTGAATTGGATAGTAGTGTGATATATCTCTTGAAAACATTGTAGGCTCTATTTTGTAGTGTTTGATGTCTTGTCGAGTACTATGTAATAACTAGTATATATTGTGTTCTGTTTGAAGTGTGGCACAATGTTTAACAAACTTTTTTTCCATGATGGTTGTGTGGTTGAATAGCTGTTTCATTTGTGTATGTTTCATCGGGAATTCGTTTTGGTTAAGTTTTATTTTTTGTACTGAAGACTTATATAGTAGTTGAACTGAAAACACTTTTTTTCCAAGTGTATTTATGAGTTGTTGTTGAGAAAGTGAGATTTATTTTATTTTTATGTGATTCCATCCTAAGTTGTACCTTTTATAGTTTCTGTACTCTCATTTTCTTGTACTTATGATATAGTTCTGTGAGTACTAACTTGTAATCTCATTCTGCGTAAGGCTTTTAAAATTTCTGGAGCCAAATTTCTGTTTGAACTTCTTGAACTTTAGTAGTTGAACTTCATAGTAAAAGTTAAAGTACTGTTTTAAATTAGTTACGTTTAAGAGATAGTCCTACTAAGTTCAAAACTATTTCTTTCTCAAGGCATTAATTGGTATCACCATAGAACTTACCGAATAAACTTAGTTGTACTAAGATTTCAATTGTGCTATTAATTTGATTAATTATTTATTTTTTGTGTTGTTTGTTGCTAGTACGTCTTTCTGTTGTGTTTCTTGTGATTTTTCTCCTTTGTCAAACTTATATCTTTTTGATTTAGTTTTTGTCCTTCTTTTTCTCTAGGTTGTGGTTCTTCTCCAAGCAATGTTTGGTATAATCCTAGCACTTGCCGTATAGTCTTAGTTGTACTGAGATTTCAGTTGTATTATTACTGTTATTCTTAGCGTGTCAGTGTTTTAGGGAATGCGAACTGAAGCTTCCCGTTCCTTTTTATATTTTGTAGAATGAATGTACCGTGTGTTCAAGTGTACCAGAACTTTCAGTCCTAGCATGCTAGTGACTAGGAAATATGTACTGATGGTTCTTTGCTTTTCCTGTTGCAGTACTTAGTGAATTTCTAACTTCTATTAGCACGATGCTTTTAGTACTGAATGTTGTCCTTGGCCGAAACTTAGTCTTTTTAGTGTTCTTCTGAAACTAAAAACTGATTTTTTAGTGTCATGGTACTACCGTTCATGTCTAAGCTGTACTGAGCGTCCAAGGCTACTATTTGCTTTTGTCCTTAGTTAGTCTACCACTGTTTTTTTGCGAAAATATTTATGTGTTATTTTTATTTCTCCATGACTATGCTGCGTGGCAGCCATCAAGTTTCAACTTCAACCTACTTCAACTTCAAATGATGGATCAACAAAATAGGAAGCTAGCAAACTTGTTGGATGACATAAGCAAACGATGTACTTGATAGACATAGGCAAACTTGTTCAAACCCTAACACACATAGCATAAGGTAGCTGGTTCAACAAAACGAAAGCAACCTACAAATCTGAAACAACAAGACTAAGGACACACATAGCATATGGTAGCTGGTTCAACATAACAAATGCAGACTTTCATGCATCTTCATCCGCGAAGTTGCAGTGGTAGTAGGGGTCAGCCTCCTGCTCTTTTGAAATATCCCAACCTGTCACGATGTTGTCGATTGTCTTCCATGACTTGTACGTTGCGTACGCATCTATTCCTGCGTACGTGATGAGGTTGTCTGGCAGCGGGCTGGTCCCCCATAGTTTGTGGTCTTCCCTCTTCATCTTCTTCTTCATGCCTTCGTAGAATGGGTGGATGATGCCGCCTGCAACATCGGCCAAGGAGTCGTAGTATTTGTTGGTCTTTGGATCTTTCCACTTGCTCTGCATGTCAATGAAGTTGTTGGGGTTGATTTCCAAACAAGACTCCCCCAGCTTCTGCTTGTCACCTCCAATGCTGAAACCAACAAATGTGTATAATTTCTCCTCCTGTAGGAAGTCTTTGAGGCGCTTGGGCCTGCAAGGGGGGAGACACACATTTTCTAAAGATTAGTCTTCTTTTTGAGTATTTAATTCTTCTGCTTTTTTTGTTTTACAAGTGATAATCCACGAGGTAGATGCTTATATATTATGAGCCATGCATGAATGTAGTTCAGAAACTAGTACAAAAAGTCCTGAAATTAAATTCAACTACACCATGTTATATTTTTATTTTTTGCTATCTTCGTTGCTTCACCAAATGCTTCACCAAATTAGAGAATCATTTTACCAGAGTTCCTCCGCCATCGCCTTGCTCCGGCGACTGTGGGCTTGGGAGAGAGAAGTTTTTGGTTTCTGTGCAGCATAGATGGAAGCGGCAATGGTGGTTCTGTGAATGAAGCAGAGATGGAAGACAATGGGGTATTTTGCAGTGCATCGACGGTGGTGTGTTGGAGGCGGTTCATTGGGGACGTGGGTGTAGTGGTCGTGGGGGTCGCCATTTTGCAGTGCGTCATGGAAACCACCTAGTGGGTGGCGCGGGTGGTGGCCTGGAAGAACTAACCGTCCAAGGCAAATGTTTTTTACTGCTGCACTGATTAGTCTTGTCAAGTTGTACTTACGATCTACTAAATCCCACTTGCACGCCTCTGCGGTGGTGATGATGGCATTTTGCACTGTTTTAGGTGACGTATGGCTCTATGATGTTTTTCCGTGTGGATGTTTAAGCATTGTTTTTCTATTAAAGTCTTTATACACTAGTTTATGTCAAAACATTTTTTTAGTGTGCTCGGAGTTGTTGCTCAAAAGTTGTACTTATTTTATTTTCATCTGTACCAACCTAGGTTAGGCCTTTGTAGTTTTTGTATTCTCATTTTTAGTGCACTTATGTTTTAGTACTGTGTGAACTGAATTGTAATTTCATACAGCGCACGGGTTTGAAATTTGATGTCACAGTGGTGCGAGTGGCCTGACTGATCCTGCTGTTTTAGTACTGATGTCGTGTGTATGTTTTGAACTGATTTTTTTTATAACTTAGGTTGGGGGTGGGGGTTTGAGAATATTTTACGACCAGATCATTCGTTGTGGTGTGGACAGATTTTATATAAATAAGAAATTTAGCATAATTGACAAATAAATTCTATTTGAACTTTTCGAATTTTAGTAGTTGAACTTGTCAGATTTTATACAAATAGGAAATTTAGGATAATTGACAACCATTATATGTTTTGTAATTTTAGATTTTTAGTAGTTGAACTTATCAGTTTTTCTATAAATAAGAAATTTAGCATAATTGACAAACATTATATGCTTGAACTTTTTGAGCTTTAGTAGTTGAACTTGTCAGATTTTATATAAATAAGAAATTTAGCATAATTGACAAACATTATATGTTTTAAACTTTTTGAGTTTTAGTAGTTGAACTTGAAAGCAATATTTAATTTGGTTTTTCTAAATTATATACATTTAATAGATAGGCTATTAAGTTCTGTTCTTTTTTAGAGGTTCATTGTTTTTGTATTGTATTTTTTCCTTTTTTCTTTGTCCTGCCCTCTGGTTTATATACCTGGACTTATTGGTGGGGTGTTTTGTTGACGATGTAGGCTATTGGGCCGTTTTCCGGCCAAGATAGCTCATCCGCGCGGCTATGCAGTGCGTCATGCGCGTGCGCTCTGGGTTTAGTCCCACCTTGCTAGTCGAGGGGGCTCCAGACCTATTTATAAGCGCAGCGGAGGCTCACCAGTCGAACTCCTCTGAACACTTACCTAAGCGCTTATACATGGCGCTCTCCCTCTCTCTTGACATGTGGGCCCTGGTCGGCGGGTCCTGCATTGTGCGGGTTACTAGGGATTCGCCCACGGGCTCGAGTTCAAGTATCTAGCATTGTCAGGGCCTGCGCCTGACCTTGGGCGGTCAATTTTTTTTGTTTCTTTGAATCTAGTACTTGACTCCACCAGTAACTTGGACTGATACTTTTTGTTCTAGTTCTTGTCAGTTTTGTGTGAGTGTAATCTTTTTCATTTGAGTTTTTTGCCTTCATTTTTGTGTTTGTTTTAGTGATTATTCTCAAGTGTCTTCTGGTGTCATTTTCAGAACTATGGTACTTGCGTGTAGACTGAGTTGTACTGATAATGCATTCATAGTAGTGCTTACGGACTGATGCTTCTTTGTACTTTTTATTGTAGTAAGAATGTACTGTCCGATCAAGTGTACTGAGTTGTACTGACATGGAACAACGTTGTGTAATTAGTTGCATCATAACTAGTACTTTAGAGCAATGACAATGTTCCATTCAGAAGTTACTTTTGAATTTTGAAATGATGGATTAACAACATATGAAGCTACCAATCCAAACTTATATAATGAGATAAGCAAAACATTGTACTTGATGACATAACTAAACTTGTTCAAACATGACAAGCACGACATAATCACACTTGTTCAACCCAACAAGAGAAAACTACTAATTTGAAACAACAAGATAAAAGGCAAGCACAAGAGGAAGTAAAACGAAGGCAGGCTCTGATGTTATCTTCATCCAGTAAAGGGGCAATAGGGGCGGTCGTAGAAGTTTTTAGCCTCCCGCTCTTTCGCATATTCCCAACCATCTGTGATGTAGTCGATCATGAACCATGATTTGTACGCGGCGTACGCATCTACTCCTGAGTACACGATGAGGTTGTCTGGCAGCTCCCTGGTCTCCCATAGTTTGTAGTCTTCCTGCGTGTTGATCTTGTTCTTCATGCCTTTGTAGAATGGGTGGATGACGCTGGCTGCAACATCAGCCAAGGAGTCGTACTCTTTTCCGGTGTATGGTACTCTCCACTTGCGCTGAATGTCGATGAACTTGTTGGGGTTGATCTCCATACCGGACAACTTCAGCTTCTCTTTGTCGCTTTCAATGCTGAAACCGGCAAATGTGAACAACTTCTCATGCTGCAGCATCTCGGTCAGGCGCTTGAACCTGCAAGGGCAGAGACATTTTGAATATTATCATTACTTTCATGTTTTGAATTATTCATTTTGGTTTTGTTTTACAAGCGATGAATCCATGAAGTAGTTTTTTATGTAGGATAAACAATGGATGAATGTACTTCAAAAACTAGTAAAGAAAGTTCTGAAATTAAATTAAGTACATTATGTTATTCTTCTTCTTGGATTATACATAGTTTCAGTCAATGTTGTATGTTCTGCATTGACACTAGTTTAGTCTATTTTGGTTGAAATGGGATAACACAGAAACCAGTGCTTCACCAAGTTCTTAGTTTATTTTCTTACGAAAATAACATTAGATCAAATTCAGAAAATACTTCACTACATCAAGTTCAGAAACATCTTTTTTAATACATCGAGTACATAGACTACTCTATTGTACCAACTTCAGAAACTTCACTAGTCGATCAACTTCAGAATTTAATCTTCCGCAAGATTTTCCAAATAGTAATCCAGTGCATCAGGTTCAAAAATACATTTATAGTATATCTAATTGAGAAAATGCAGTAGTGCATCCACTTTTCACAAACCACAATAGTACATCTAGTTGGGAAAGCAAGTGTGATTAATTTTTCAGGATACACTACTAATAAAACAGATAAACCATATGCAGGGCAAATGAGTAGGATTGCTCACCATTTTGTGGCTGTTGCGATGTGGTACACCAAGCAGAGTTCGTCGACGCACAACTGCAGGATTGCTGCCTTCTGGGGAGGTTCATCTTCGTTGGTGTAGTGCACACCAACGCCGACGATTCGATGAAACCTGTCGCCAAGCATCCTCCAAAGCCTGGAGATCACCTCGTCGGCCTTTTCTGGTACGCTGGTGCAGACGATCTCCAGCGTCTCGTTGCCATGGAGCTCAACCCCTTTGAGGGTTGTTGTGTACTCGCACTTCTCGCCGGGGACGTTAATGTCGACGAGGTTGCTCCTCTTGTCCGACGTCTCGGCATGATGACGCTTGGCGGACGGTTCCTCCGCCATGGCCTTCCTACGGCGACTGTGGGCTTTGGAGAGAGAAGTTTTTGGTTTGTGTGCAGTGGAAATGGAAGCGGCAATGGTGGTTTGTGGGAACGAGGGAGAGGTGGAAGAGAATGGGATTTTGTGTAGTGCATGGACGGGGATTTTGCGGGAAGCGGTTCGTTCAGGGTCGTGTGTGTAGTGTGTGTTGTGGCTTGGGATCACCGTTTGCAGTCCCTTGTGTCAACCGCTCAGTGGGTGGCACGGATGGTGGCGTGGAAGAACTAACCATCCAAGTGAAATGGTTTTTACTGTTGAACTGACTAGTCTTGTCAAGCTGTACTTATGACCTGCCAAATCCCACTTGCACGTCTCTGCGGTGGTGATGATGGCATTTTACTGTGGCACCGATTCGTATAGTCAAGTTGTACTTATCAGCTGCTTATCCCACTTGCACGTGTCAGCGTCGGTGTTGATGGAGGTCTGATCTCCTCTACTGTCGTACTCGGACTGGTGATTGAAGTGTAATTGAACGTACCAAATACCAGTGAGACTATGTGTGGTGCTAATGTTTTTTTAAAACAATTTTCATATTTTTTAAAAGGATTGTTTATATCAAGATAATCTGTGAGTAGTTTTTACAGATAAATTAGATTTTCACCAGTACAGGATGTATTATATCCGCATTTTGCTTGAGGTAATTATTTTCATGTACTGATGGTGTTTCTGAATTGGGACTGGCAGCAGCAGGCATAGCTTTGTTTTTTCAAAACGATTTTTTTGAGTCGTTCACTGGTGTGTTTGTTTTATTATGCCTTTTGTACTGCCGACTGAGATTTATCAGTACTGATGTACTACAAGAGTTTATATTTTTCCTTGGCATTTTTATTTTTTTTGCTGAGTTACTGGTTGACAGTAGCGTTTTGCGTCAGATATATCCAGATAAGTTTTTTCAAATTTATTTGTGACTGCATTCAAAAGGATTATCAAATGGTTTAAATAATAATGTCACTGCTTCAGTGGGCACAAATCAGAAATTATATCAGTACTGATGTGTACTCAGCCTTGTTCTGACGTCTGAGAGTTATCAGTACTGATGTACTACAAGAGTTTAAATTTTTCATTGACATATTATTTTTCCTGAGTTACTGGTTCATAGTATCGTTTTGTGTCGGATATATCCAGATAAGTTTTTTCAAATGTATTTTGTGACTGCTCTAGCGGGCACAAATCAGAAACTAAAAAATAACTTTAGTTCTGATCGAGAGTAATCGACGTTAAAGCTAAATAAGTTTTGGTAACGACAGTGTTTGTGAAATGCTTTCTCATTGTGTGCTGATGCAACTAAGACTACAAGGTTATTTTTTAGTTGACACAGCAGGATAACCACTATGTATTGTTCAGTCTTGAGCTTCTCCTAACTGTCCCTGAATGTTGTGCCTTGCCGGCGCTCTTTCCAGGTTGAGCCTTGGCAGCTTCATCGTCAGTTTCAGTTTCCTCGCCTCCGACACTGTCATCTTCATTGTCTTCGTCTGATTGGCCATCATTCTCATCAAACTCTTCCTCTTCATCGTCTTCATTTGATTGCTTGGAACTCTGTACCTTTCCCTGTTTATGTTCAGCTCCACTGACCTCCTTGCCCACTTTGCACGTGCGGGCATTATGTCCATCAGTTCCGCCACACTTGCGGAAAGTGTAGCTGTTACCTGTGTTGTCTCCATTGGTAGAAAGCTGGGTGGCTCCAATCTGCTTGTTCTTGTTGTCAGTGGCATCTGTGTGGAGTGGGCATGTGCGGTAGTTATGGTTGCTCACGACTTTGCAGAAACCGCATGCCCTTATCCCGAGGGGTTTGCCGTCCGGGTCAAATTCCACGCGCTTGATGGGGCGTGGTGGCTTTTTGGCTGCTGCTTTCGCAGCTTTTGCTGCTTGCGTCTTGCTCTTCCTCCCCTTTGTGTTTGAGAATATTGGGGGTTTAATCACCCTTTCCTGCTGCTGTTGGTAGGATGTGCTATTGTCATGTCGTTCGCCTAAAGCACCATCAAACTCATGATCTCGCATGTGAGTTTGTCGGCGCTCTTGAGTGTGCACATGGGCAAGCTCTGGTTGTTGCTGCTCTTCTTCCTCGTTCTCAAACGGGTCAATAGATCCCAGATGGTTCATCTCGGATAACATTGTAGCAATATCCTGCTCAATGGCTTCATTGTCCGCGACACCTCCATTTTCAGCAAAATGCATGGCGTCGAGTTCTTGTTCAAGTTTGTCCATGACGACCCGCGACCTTGCCATTTGCTCTTGGCTTCTCATGCTTTTTCTGTGCACCCTCATGTTCAGCGTCAGCAGTGAGCTTTCAATGCAGTATTGGGATGCCTTGGTTGATGCTACTGTCCTCAAGTCATTTCTGTCAAATGTTGCTGGATGTTCGGGCGTTTGGTGTATCTCCTGAGTATGTATTTCTCTAGAATGTTGGTAGCCTTAATTGTCTGCATCATGCATAGGACATGCATGCAGAAAAGACTTGTATTTGTTTTTGGAAGAGGTGCATGTTTTTTGTCATTTCATTTGAACAAAAACTTCGCAAAAAAAGTAGTACAGTATGTAACATCTTTTTTGTACTCCTCACCTGTGTGGTCCCATAGCCTGCACTCGCACTCATATGTTTCTCCCACGGGGTCTGCCACCACCTGGAACGCGTGCTGAGCCCATACAGACAGTTTTTGCAGGTGGTTGTAGCGCACTAGGTACTTTGTGGGCTCTTCCGTCTCTGTCGCCGTGAAGAGTGTGCTCAGTTTCAGCCTATCTCTGATCTCGCTGTACACAGCTCGTGTGTACAACTTTGCCATCTGGGTGTCAAATCCATAGTAGGTCAGCGTGTTTTGTTCCTTCTGCAGATGCAAGAATGATGACCAAATTGTTAGTTTTCTCGCAGGAAAAACTTCTAATAAAGTTTTTACTTTAGTAAACATGTTATTTTTTGTCTTACGACAAGTGATAGAGCTATACCCGGTTACCCATTGTCTCCTGGTTCTCTGTCTGCCTCCTGGTTTTGACGAAGGAGTTTACCTGGCTGACAAACCGTTGTAGTTTATGTCTCTCATTTACGTAGTTCTTATTGAGCACATAGTTCATGCTCTCACTTCGTTGTGTGGATGTCATTTTGGCGCAGAAAATTTCTTTGAAGTAGGCTGATATCCACTTCTCACACTCATTCCACATGCCCACCATTGTGGCATCATCGTGGAGGTTGTACTTATCCATGAGTCTTTTCCAGGCATCCTCAAACTCAGCTGGCATGAGGGGCCAGTTGAGAATTGATGTGAATTCATCCTTAAGGTCCCCGTGCAGGAAATACAGGTACGCAAGGTGTTCCCTGTACTTCTTCATAATGTGCCAGCGGCATAGCTTATGTACTGTGTTATTGAAAACATATGCGATCGCCAAAGCCATTGTCGGGCATTGGTCTGGTAATGAGAAAATAGACTCTGAGTGGTCAGCAGATGGTTGTGCATATATACCAATAGAACTGACACAACATTTTTGTGTGTTAATTTACTTTTCGTTTTTGGAAGGGGGGTGGTGGTTGGGGGTGGTTTTAGCGGTTGTACCTGTGAGGATGCATGTAGAAGCCTTCCTTCTCATGCACCTTAAAAATGTCTTGAACAGCCACTTGAATGAATCTGCATCCTCATCTCTTATCAGGGCAAAACCAAAGAATGTAGTCTGTAAGTGGTTGTTAGTTCCGACAAACACCTCAAGTGGGATATGGTACTTGTTGGTCTTATATGTTGTGTCAAACGTTACGCAATCCCCGAAGTCCTGATACGCCCCTCGGCAGCTTGCATTCGCCCAGAATATGTTCTTAACTCTGTCGGACTCATCGAGTTGCATGTCACAGAAAAATTCCCTGTTTATAGCTTTCATCTCCCTAAAGAAGTTGACAGTCTTTAGGACATCGTCCACATCATCAATCCTTGAATTCTTTGCTTTCCTGCATATCAAAAGTTCATTGAAAAATGCATGTTGAACTGGCTTCAGGTCATGCGTTGCGTGATATGTTTGTATTGACAGAGGAAAATAGACGGAGGTGGTTTATGGGAGGAGAACAAGTTTTTACTTATAGGTTAATCACGTCTTTGGCATTCATTTCGAGGAAGTAGCTACCAGGGTCATCACCGCCCAGTATGCTCATGATTTGCGCGTGTTCAACGCCTTTGAATTGCAGGTACTTGACGTACTCCAAGATTGTTTTGTCAAAGTTTTTGTGGGAGTGCAAGAAGACAAGCATTTCTGCGGTGAGCTGTAGCCTGTGGTTGTGTTCCCAGACTATCTCTTTTACGACAAATGTTCCATCCTTTTCCTTCTTCAGCCTCATTTTAGCCCCATAGTTAGTTTTGGCTGTCGTCTTGTTACGCTGTCTATTTGCTTCAGACACCTTTGATTCATAAACTCCATGGCACGTGCAATAAAGGTAGGCTTTGGTCTTACACTTGGGGCCTTCCCTGACAGCAAAACCAGCGTGCTTTGCATATACGTTGTAGAAGTTCTTAGTTTCTCCGAAAGTTTCAAACCTCATGTCTAGCCTTGGCAGAACATAAGCTTCAATATCACGTGGGTGCACACAACAGTGACCAAACAAAAATGTTAGATGGGGTGGTCACAGCACCATGGTATGGACTGTGCTTGTATTTTTTTTCTATATGGATACTTACATGTGTATAGCTCTGCGCTGCCTCTGGTGTTTGTTGTTCTCCCTAGTTTATGGGCGCCGGTGGTGTCACCCTTGGCACATGCAGCAATGCACCTCTTGGAGGGAGCAACATTGATGAAGATCTCCGTCTCTCGTTGTACGGCTGTCTCCCCTCAGATTCATTGTGAGGTTGCTCCTGTCTATATAGCTCATATCTTGTAACTTTGAACCTGCTAGATTGGCCAAAATTTATGTCTTTTTGCCCTGGTCTTCCTGTCGCAACTGCTCTTGCAGCACGGATGATTGATGTTGACAGAGCGATTGGTGGAAGCCTTGTTGCAACCCATCCACGGCTTCCTGTCCTTGGCTTTTTGCATGCGCTGGGGAAGGAAAACATTTGTTGTTGGTGATATTGTTGGCCTTGCAACCCAGCAACGGCAAAGCTTGCATTCCCAAATATTGGTGTTTGCTGTATAGAAGAACCTATCCGTGCTTCTGATGTTTGCGGTGTATCTTCAAATCTGCCTGTACTGTTGAAATATCCAGGCGGTATTTCTGGTGTTACCCAACCAGGTGGTGCCCCATATCTGTCTGGCTCATGAAATGCTTGCTGCGTGCGCCGCCTTGCATGCTTCTGCAAAAAACATTCAACAGTTTTGAGATTAATCTGGTTCGTTCTCAGTCGAACTGATGAACGTTGATGTTCAAACACGGATGTACTGATGTACTGTTTCTTCTACAACTTATGCAACTACACTAGAAGTACTCCTAGTTTATGTATCATTGAACTTACTGTGTAACTGTGACACTCTCTTATCACTATCTACTTGGACTGACGCATATGTTTTATGTCTTTTTACTTGAACTGAAGATAGCATATTAGATGCACTGACAGTAACCTCGACATCCTAATCGTGCATCAATGCATCTACATTACAAGTACTGCCAGTTTATGCATCACTGAACTTACTGTGTAGCAATTTTATATTATTATTTTCAGTAACAGTTTTTTTACTCGTTTGAACTGACGCATCTACATGACTTGTACTCTTAGAAATAACAACATACAACTTTTCAGTGGTAGCTGGACCTTTGTCACTATCTACCTGGACCGACGCATATGTTTAAGTTTTTTTAACTTGAACTGAAGATAGCATATTAGATGCACTGACAGTAACCTCGACATCCTAATCGTGCATCAATGCATCTACATTACAAGTACTGCTAGCTTATGTATCACTGAACTTACTGTGTAGCAATTTTATATATTTTTTTCGGTAACAGTTTTGTTACTCGTTCGAACTGATGCAATTACATGACTTGTACTCTTAGAAATAGCAACATACAACTTTTCAGTGGTAGCTGAACCTTTGTCACTATCTACTTGGACTGACGCATATGTTTTAAGTTTTTTTACTTGAACTATAGATAGCATATTAGATGCACTGATAGTAACCTTGACATGCTAATTGTGCATCAAGTGCTAGGGGTGTAAACGAACTGATGCAAGCATTTGCAATGTACTGATGCAGCACAGATGCATCACACAATTTTGTACTCATGAACCTAATAATGTAACATGTAGGCAGAGCATAGCAGCACAGATAAACTGATGAACTGATAAATTGACAGAAACATGGTACCTATCTTCATTCAAACCTAGATCTCAAAAACATGGTGTTGCTAGTAATGTGTGTGGGAAGGATTCATCACCTGCATCTTGTTGCATGTGACACCATCTTCGTTTCGTTGGCGGCGTATTGGCAAGAACTTGGAAGGTGGAGCCATTGTTGTTGGGGAGACGACCGTGCTTGTGGTGGAGCTCTGTCGACGAGGTCCGTCGAGGGGTGGGGGCAGGAGGCGTGGATCACGGCCCAGGCGAATCTCCGGCGCCCGGCGGTGGGGAGGCGCGCAGGAAAGCTCCTGCACCAGGCGGCGGGTAGGCGAGCGGAGAGGCTCCTGCACCAGACGGAGGGAGGCGTGCAGGGAGCCTCTGGCGCCCGGCGGCCGGGAAGCGCGCGGGGAGGCTCTGCCGCCCGGCGGTGGGGAGGTGCGCGGGGATGCTCCGGCGCCGGACGAGGTGACCGATGGTGGCGGCGGTCGGGCCGGCGGCATGGCTAGATGGCGGCCCGTCAGGGAGGAGTGGTGGCTGTGGATCAGGGGACGGTGATGCAAACTCGCCGTCGGCGGGTCACGGTGCCGCGGGCTCCCTCGCTCCGGCTGCCGCCGTCGCTCGCTCGCCCGCGACGGCTGCCTCCGGCGGTAGGAAGTGGGTCGGATTGGGGCTGGGTCGGTCGTGGACGCGTCGCGCCTTATAGGGGGCAAGGGTAACAGAATAATATTCTGTTACCGGTAACAGAATAATATATATATAGGGCTGGACTATTCTGTTACCCATAACAGAATATTATTCTGTTACCCCCCTCCCCTTATAGGCGTGATGCGCACAACACCGTTGGATCCCCCTGACCCCAACGCGCCTTCTTCCGCCGGAGGCTAGCATCGTGGGCGAGTGAGAGACGGCGGCAGCCGGAGCGAGGGAGCCCTCGGCACCGTGATTGGCCGGCGACGGATCCGCCGCCGCCTCCTCCTTCCTTCTGCCGCCGGATCCAGCAACGGGGTCATGATCCCCGCCTCCTGCCTCCCTCCGTCGCCGGATTAATCGACAGGTCCGTGATCCCTGTCTCCTGCATCCCTCTTTCGCGGGATCCATCGTCGGGGTCGTGATCCCCGCCTCCTGTCTCCCTCCGTCGTAGGATCCATCGATAGGGCCATGATCCTCGCCTCCTGCCAAAAGGTTATCCATCGACAGAAATTCAAATTGTAAAGTTCAAGCAAAAAAAGAAACCCCAAGAAAATCCTGCTTAGTAAGTACCTCAGTACAAGTCATAAAATGAGAGAAGTTCAGAACAACGTTGTCAAAAAAATGTTGAGTTAAAAAAAACAAAACAAACACATTTTCTTTTTGAATAAAATATCATTCAGTTCGATGATACAAACCATACAAGTACAGGGGCGACGATACAGTAAACCGTTGAAAACTTACGAGAAAAATATTACCCAAAAAACAAAGCAAAATCTAGTTACTGAAAACACGCTTAGTACAGACCCATACAAGCATCAGTACAAGTACCCTTTTCGGAACCATTCAAAATTACTCTACAAAAAATAGCTCAGTACAAACATACACATATATCAGTACGACTACTCTGTTTTCCACACAAGAAAACAGCAGGATCCGTCATGCCGTATTCAAAATTACTCTTAAACGGTTGCGAAGTAGATAAAACTTTCAACATGTCTAAGTTTCGCATTTTCGATAACTATCCAACGATATATTATTTGCCATATTTCGACAAACTTTTTAAAAAAATCACGTTCAAAATCAAATTTGACTGTATTCCATTTTTAAACCATAAGGAATTATAAAAACATTTCTATACGAAAAAGTTGCGCATTTTTCGTAGCTTTCCAACGCCGTATCATTTGCGTTAATCCAACAAGCCGTTTGCAAAAAATCGCGAAAATACATTTCACCCAGAATTTTACTGTTTTTCAAATTACTCTTAAATCATACAGAATTATAAAAAACAATACATATATGAAAGATGCGGATTTTCACCAGCTTTCCAACGCCATCTTATTTGCTCAATTCCGACAAACCGTTTAAAAGTTGAGTCCAAAATACGATTCACGTTTTCGGTTTAAAAAAACGATTTTTTCAAAACTGCTCTTAAACCATAATAATTTTGCAAAAACGTTCAATATACTTGAAATATGGTTGTCAAGAGCTTTCCAACGATGTATTACACGCCCCTTTCCGACAAAAAAAATACAAAAAGTTTTTGAACTAAAGAAGACGATCTTTTAAACACAACTGAAAGCATCAGTTCAACCGCTTCGAAAACACCAGTACAACCACCTAAAACCATCAGTTTGAAAAGGGTAATAGAATAATATTCTGTTACGCGTAACAGAATAGCCCAGATGTATGTGTGTGTGTGTGTCTATATATATATATATATATAAACGGCCGCACAGGAGACACAATAATAATTTTAGGCAAAAAGTATAAATATAGCCTTGTAACCACAATAACATTGTTTTTACAATGATTCGATCTAGCACTCGAATAAGACATTCTTCGAGCACCGCGCCTCTATTAAGTGGGCACCTTCTATTACCTGCACCAAGTAGTGCTCGTCCGGATATTGGCCTCCCGCCATATTCTGGGTCACTACAACGGTGGCCTCCATATCTGTCCAATATGCTTTAACACGGGAAAGAGCCATTCGTGCACCCTCTATGCACGCCGACCTCCTCATGGCATCGATCTGAGGCACGGCCCCAAGGAATTGTTGCACCAGACCAAAGTAACTGTCCGGCTTAGGCCCCTTCGGTCAAAGATGGTCTATTACAGACTGCATTGCAAGCCCCGGGCAGCATATGAAGCTCCGCTACAGCAGCCATCTTCTCACTTAATGGCAGCGGGCACGCGGGAGCACTGAATTGCGACCAGAAAAGCTTCTCCACTTCTTTATCACCTTGATCCTTGAAAAACTTGGTTGCATCAGCTGTACTCTTCACCAAATCTGCATACGCGTCTGCAGGACTCCAGCGTCCATCCAGGGGAGCATACTTCGGATCCAAAAACTTCATCCGCAGTAAGTAGGAGCCCCCAGCCGCAATTTTACCGACCTGTTGAAGCTCCTCCCGCACACCCCTGACCTCGGTCCGCATCTCCTTGGTGGCATTAAGTGCCTTGTTCAGGTCGGCCGAACAAGCCTTATTCTCCTTTTCAAGGAGTTCATACCGGTCGGCGGCATTTTTCAACTCCACAGCCATTTTGGCTATCTTTTCCTTGCTTCGACGATGAGCAGCCTGTTTGGCTCTCAATTCTTCGGCCGCCTTTAGGGCAGCCGCACTGCTAACCCGAGCTTGTTCCTTGGCCTGGGCAAGTTCCGCCCTCAGGGCTTCCATGGCAGCAACACCATCTGCAGTCCAAGCATATTGCATTAATATTATGCCCCTCTCATATTTTCTCATACAACATAATAAGGAAAACAAAGCAGATACCTTGTGACTCGTCCAGCCGCTCGTTCACCAGCGTGATATCGGCATCAATAGATCCAATCTGCCTCCTTAGCTCAGCAACTTCAACGGACTGGTCGGCTGCCGGACCCTTAGATACTTGCGCATTTGCACAGCACAATCATTACTATATGATCCCCCGTTTGCCGCCTAGGGCGGGCAACCAGAGTCTCAGGGGCTACTATCCATACGGAGCACACCTAGCGCGTGCCTCACAGCCAAAAAATAGTGTATTTTTCATTACATACCTCAAAGCCTCTGAGCAGGCTCGTAAATGCTTCATTCAAACCGCTTGTGGCGGATGAAATCTTCTTGAGCACCGCGCTCATTAATGAGTGGTGCTCCTCCAAGAGCGCAGCTCGCTCGAGAAAGCCTGTCAGTATGTCCGGCCGGACATCGAACTGTGCCGGACCCTTCTCATTGCCCCTCGTGGGAGCCAAACGCTCCGGGCTCAGGGCGGCTGACGTATTAGCTTCCGGCTTCGGCAGATCCGGACTCCTCCGTGACGGCACCTTGGTGTCGCCCGCTTCATGAGGCGGAGAGGTGGGTGGGGTCTCGCTCTCCATCATCTCCGGAGGAAGATCCCCCGAAGACGAACTCTGTTGAGAAGAGCTGCTAGCCGGACTGCAAAAGATGAATCCTGGTTAATGATCTCGGAGAAACGCAGTACCTTCGAATTAACGATAAACTTATAGCTCGGTTGAGGGCTGGCCCGTTGGCGGGCATAACGCGGTGAGCGTGCCCGTCGGGGCGGAGCCCCCTGGTGATACCTTTTTCCCGGGTTTGGGCATCTCTGCCTCCAAGTCTTCGGAGGCGGTCCTTTTCTTCCCGCGCGGGGAGGAGGCTTTAGACTCCCCTTCCCGACTATCCTCCTCAAGGGAGGTAACAATTCCCCCGGTTCGGATGCGTAGCGTGTGAAGTTCGTTTTATTTGTTCTTCCCCTTGTCTTTCCCTCAGGGCATTTTGCTGAGCACCCGGTCAAGCATCTTGGAAATACTGGGACTAGGCGAGCCTTCGGGAAGTGGCACCGGACACCTGATTCTCTCCGCTTTGCTATGCCATTCCTGGCCACGGATGATTTTCAGAATAACAACTATGACAAATATAAAACAAAGTGTCCGGTATCAAGGTTACTTACTTGGGTATCTAGGCGATTGCAGCTTAGGCTCGCATCCTCGATGGTGTCCGGACACTCTACTTGTGGTCCGAAGAATAATTTACACATCCCTTCGAGCTTCAGGCCGAAGAAATGCTTAACAGTCCGCGGACCCTCTGGATTGAACTCCCACATCCGGAGAGGCCGGCGTTGGCACGGCAACATCCGTCGGATTAACATCACTTGAATTATGCTGACAAGGTTAATGTCCCTCTCAAGAAGCTCCCGGATGCAGCTCTGCGGTACTGGTACTTTGCCAGTGGGCCCCCAATTCCGTCCTACGTCAGTCCAAGACGCCAATTGTGACGGGGGGCCCGAGCGGAACTCGGGGGCGGC
Organism: Triticum aestivum; assembly: GCF_018294505.1. Classification (NCBI taxonomy): domain Eukaryota; kingdom Viridiplantae; phylum Streptophyta; class Magnoliopsida; order Poales; family Poaceae; genus Triticum; species Triticum aestivum. The sequence continues at coordinate 82,860,522 of NC_057798.1, forward strand.
TACCCACTTTGTACCTCTGGGAGTCGTAAAATAAAACCACCTCCGTTGCCATACATCAGATACTTCTGGGAAAGAACCCTCTGGCCATGGGGCATGGGCGTTCCTGCTTATTATGGCACCTCCACACTCCACATGTCGCCCCTCGATCATCTTCGGCTTCACATTAAAGGTCTTGAGCCATAAGCCGAAGTGTGGAGTGACGTGGAGAAAAGCCTCGCACACAATGATGAACGATGAGATATGGAGGGTAGCGTCTGGAGCTAGATCATGAAAATCCAAACCGTAATAGAACATGAGCCCCCTCACAAAGGGATCGATGGTGAGGCCCAAGCCGCGGAGGAAGTGAGGAACAAACACGACGCTCTCATTGGGCTCTGCTGTAGGGATGACCTGCCCTGGAGCAGGAAGCCTGTGGTGGATGTCGGCGGTCAGATATCCGACCTCCCTACGCCTCGCAATGTCCTCCTCTTGGATTGAGGAGGCCACCCACCGGCCTTGAGGGTTGGATCCAGACATATTGGAGGATCTGGGGTGTTGGAGCTTAGGTCTCGGGTGTTAGAACTCGAGGTGCGAGAAGGCGCGAGAGAGGTGGAAAAGAGGCATAGGCCTCGGCCCCTCTATAAAGAGGGTGAATTTCAAGAGTCCTCAGCGTGACCGCTTGAGGCTTATCTAAAAACACACGGAGTCATGCCAACGGTCGTCATGGGGTTACGCACGCCAATATTGATGGAAGATCCCGTAACACTACACCACGACACTTTATTCCCTACTGATGTGTGTTGGCAAAAGTCATTTTCGCCGACCGATAGTTAGTTGAAAAAACTTCTAAGTGATAGTTGGTTGGGAAAACATTTGTGCTCCAAGAGACGGTCGGTCGGGAATACAAAAGTCTCTGCTGTCGAATAGTCGGTCGGGAAAGATCGTATCCTCATCTAGCGATCGGTCGGCAAATAACGCCGACCAATAGCAGGTGGTAAATGGGCCTGCGCGCGCGGGCGAAAACATGTTAGCACGGCCCAGCCCGCGATTTTTTCCTTTTTCTCTCAAAACCTAGAACTGCCCAGGGTGCCTCACTCAATCCCCTTTCTCCCACGTCACAATCCACCCTCTCTCGTACGGCGCCGCCTAGGGTTGCGACTCACGCCGCCTTCGATGGCCATCGCAGGGGCCATCCCTCCTTCCACCACCAGCCATCCTAGTCGCGAGCGACCACCGCCCCCTCCTTCCCATGGTGCCACTGGCCCAACCAATGCCCAGCTCCCTCTCCCCACCTTTCCATGACAGCAGATCTGAGGGGGCCAAGGGCCCTTCGCTCCCGGTGGTCTGAAGCGAGGCAGGCGGACTCTGCTTGCTCCGCGTCCAGCGAACTAGGAACAGGGCGGCAGGTGTCCCCATCTCTCCCATCTACTTTCGGTGAGCACGAGTAGCCACCCATGGCGGCAACAAATGAGTTAGATCTTTCTCCCTCGTATGATCTCCCTCCTCTCCTCTCCTCTCCTCTCTGCCTGTAGTATATAGATTTCAATTCCCAGCGATGGACCCAGGCACCACATTGGCCAAGCAATTTTATCTTAAGTAAACTAACTCTGCTTTGATTCATGGATTGGTTTTGCTATTAGCAGTAGTGTTTCCTTCTTTCAGCATATCATCCATTCAATATCTATTTTACCTGTGTGAATCCTTTGTTTCAGACCCGAAATGTTTCCTCAAAATGAATAGTTTGTGCCATGTCAATCATTGCTGCTATCCTCTGAATAATTCGTGATTGATCTGTTATTCAATGCCATTTAGTGGGCATGTGTCAGCTTATAAGTTTAAAAATACGTGAAACATTTCTCCTCTTGTTATTGTACTTAGCTTTCCACTGATGACAGGAAGAAGAAGGCCGTTCACAAGACCACGACCACTGATGACAAGAGGCTTCAAAGGACCTTGAAAAGGGTAGGAGCGAACACCATTCTTTGTATCGAAGAGCTCAGCATTGTCGAGGATGACGTAGTTATCCAATTTCGGAATCCGAAAGGTGAAATGTTGACATGTTAAACCATTAATCCTACAGAACTGAGGATCCGCTTACACATTTCTTCTAACATTGGTGATTCTTGATTTCCCCCAGTGCAAGCATGCATCACTTCAAACACATGTGTTGTCACTTGTCAGTGGAACACCACGGACAAAAAGTAAGTCTTCCTTTAGAATTTCATGGCTTAATTGTTTCATCAAGTAGCTTTCTTTCTCTGGAGCAACATAAATATCTTTAAGATATGTCAAACAACTTTGGCAGTGGTCTGATCATTATTTGTACGCCTGGTTTTAAGTTTGATCAGTATGTATATATTATTAATGTAGATGGCATATGATATCAACTTGAACTGCTTGTCCATCTAAATCAGTCCCATTATGTTTTCAAAGTGAGGTTGCAGTGTACTTATGCTAATATCAGACTTGAATATGTACACCTTGCCTCAAACTCCAGTCTTAGTTACTATGTAGTATATTTTTCATTCATGTTCCTCTTTAAGTTTATTTATATATGCAATAAAAGTAGTTGCAAACTTAGTTAAGTGAGTCTGCGTGCTTTGTTAAGTTTGAGGATTGGTAATAAAAATAGGAGGTACTTACCATGATACATGAATTTGCCTATCTACTTGAAGGGTTTGCTAGGAGGTTACCAATATTAGTTTGCCGTGTGCTGCAGAAATGGACTTTCCAAAACCTATAGCACATGGTGTCCTGGACTTTCTGAAACCTATAGCACAAGTCTATCTCTTTGTTAATATTCTGATGAAGTCTCATGTCATAAGAAAGTTCATGAATTGAAACCAGCACTAGTCAAATGTTAAAGAACCAGCAAGTGTGTAGACTTACCATGTAGTATTTGCGACACTTGAATTCACAATAGCTTGCCCATCCAATCGGTACATCTATAGTACTAATAATATTGGGTTGCATGCATCATAAATTATTGTTGTATGCATCGTGATAAAGGGTTTTTTCTCCTTCATAATACTTGGATTAAAATGTGGAGGTAGAATTCTATTTATTTTCTTTCCGTGCTGCGAGCCAAAATAGTCTTGTTCTTTGATTTCATCTAGTAATCATCCTAGGGGAGACCATTGCCTTTCCCAAATAACATTCAGGTCAGGTCTGGTGGTGTGGTAACCAAAGGAAGTTGCTAACCTGTTCTGTTTTTCACAATGTTCAGATTATGGTATACGGGTAATCATCTAGTAATCATTCTAGACTAATTACTCAATTAAAAGGGAAGTGAAACAGAGCCGTTGTCAATGTTTTAACAATGTTCAGATTCATTTAATTGGTTTCCCTGTGTTATATTGAAGACTACAATATGGTTTATGGTATACGGGTACACAACCTACTTTCTGCAATTAGTACAGAACACTACTAGTTGCTGTTAATAATAGTTAAATTTGTCAGAACATTGTATCTTGTTTACACTGCTAGCTGCTTATTGTTTAATAGTAATAGTTAAATTTGGCATTACAGAACACTCCAATTAGCACATCCATAGGACAGAACAGAGCATAATACATCGCTAGTTGCTTTTAAAGTTGCTATTTCTGAATTCTGTTTCTAGGCCAATATAGTACATTTTATCTGTATCAAGATCTTGACTAACTATCCCTAAAAAAAGATCTTGACTAACTATATTTCAATATGGCAGCACGCGTAATTTTTCCATTGAACCCAGCAATGAAGAAGGCGCCCACCCATGAGCTATTAATCGTTAAGTATCAGGAAAAACCTAGTATTTATAATCTATACGTATAGATTAATAAGCAGTGTACATATATTTAGTTATCATGCAGATGCTGGTTATGCCTTTATAAATTGCAAAAGAAATGTGTAACTTGGTTCTACGTTTGAGATACTAATTCTAAATTTCTGATATATTTTTCCTTGTATGGCCTGAATAGTAAAGCAAATATTGGTCGTTCGCACAACTCATTTTTATTTCTCTTATACCTATGACACTGTATTCCCTACGGGCATTTTTTTTGGAAACAAGTGTTGGAATATTGACTGCTGGTACCTGTGCACAGTAACTTAAGTATGTCCCTAGGAACACTAGATGCTCAGCAATCTTACAGAGGACTTCTATGCCACATCCGTGGCCACTGCTGGGAGTCGATTGGTGGTCTTAATGTTCCTAAATGCTACTTTTATAGATTAGATAAGTGTATTCTTCTTTTTGTGCTCTTGTATGTGTGCAGTGCAGATATGAATTCTGCCTGTATTCAATTTCTTAATTGAACATTCTAATAATTGAGACTTCTTTAACTTCTGTAGGAAGCAAACATAAGGAAATGAACCATGAAGCCGGCGATCCGCGTCAACTGGATGTAGCTTTCGTTTTGTAGAACTGATGTCTCATACTTGCGTCTTTTTGCTGTCCTTCTGTAACCTGATGTATGGTGTCTTGTCTTGGTGCTTAGAACAGACTGAACTGTATGTATGTGACAATTAGTTAATGGAATAAAAATGGTTTGGTTCACCTGATGTGAACCTGATGTATGATGTCTTGTGATTATGCTTAGAACACATGTACTATATGTGTTGACAATCAATACCATATGCTAATTAAAGTTGTGGTTGGCTTATTGGCTGGGCAAAAAACGCCATCAGATTGATGGTCGGCAAAACAAACCCCATCAAACAGTCGGTCGTGAAAGGCTAACACAAGGCCCAACAAAATGTCGGTCGGGAAAGAATACCCATCTAATAGTCGGTTGGGAAAGGCCCATGGTTACCCTAACAAACTGTTGGTCAGGAAAGGCCCATGGCAGGCCCAACAAATTGTTGGTCGGGAAAAATACCCCTTAGCCATCAAGCAGTCGGTTGGGAAAGATATGTCGGTCGGGAAAAGGCTTTCCCGTCTGGACTTTCTCCAACAGACAACATCAGTCAGCAATAGTCTTTCCCAACAGACTGTCTGTCGGCGTACGTTGTTTTTCCAACCAATTTGTGTGTTGAGGATGTAGTGTTGTGGTGTAGTGTAATAAGAGGAACACGATCTCTTCTTTGGCAGGGCGTGCCAATAATACTGCCTCACAATGCGAGTCGGGGTGGGGCGAGGAACGCCGGTTCGTGTTGGACCGGGCCACGATGCAAGGGCACGATGTACGAAGATTGCCAACAGATTTATGCTATGTTCCCTACAAGGGTATGTTAGAAACATCTCGCAGATCCGGACATGGTCTAAGTGTTCGATAATTACTTTGGAGTATTCGGAGATGGAACCCGCGTTGCAATGCCGAAGACAAGACTGCGCGCCGGACTCATCGTCATTGAAGCCTGGTTCAGGGGCTACTAAGGGAGTCCTGGATTAGGGGGTATCCGGACAGCCGGACTATATACATCGTCCGGACTATTGAAGCGTGAAGATACAAGACTCAAGACTCCGTCCTGTGTCCGGATGGGACTCTCCTTTGCGTGGAAGACAAGCTTGGCGATCCGGATATTGTGTTTCCTTCCTTGTAACCGACTCCGTGTAAACCTCTCCGGTGTATATATAAACTGGAGAGGTTGGTCCTTAGAAGGCCGATCACAATTACAATCATAATCATCATAGGCTAGCTTCTAGCGTTTAGCCTCTATGATCTCGTGGTAGATCTACTCTTGTACTACTCATATCGTCAATATTAATCAAGCAGGAAGTAGGGTTTTACCTCCATCGAGAGGGCCCGAACCTGGGTAAACATTGTGTCCCTTGCTTCCTCTTACCATTAGCCTAAGACGCACAGATCGGGACCCCTAGCCGAGATCCGCCGGTTTTGACACCGATAGTTCCTCAAAGAAGAAAACCCCAAGGCTCGCGACACGTGAGCCGGATCTTGAATCAGCGCGGGAAGCTCAAGTGCGACCTTGCAAATGTCCATCGAATCATTTCATGAATCGTGTTGGTTTTAAGGAAGAGTTTTATATGTACGTGCATAACACCGAGATGACGGATTTCCTGTCAGATAAGTGTCCTCGGTACTACAATCTTCCTGATTCCTTTGTGCAGAGATTTAAGTATTCTGTCCATCACAATACACATTCTATTTTATTTGACCTATATGATAAATCATTTAGCATGGACCTTGAAGAATTTAATGATGCATCCAAAATTCCGCAATGGGAAAGTTGTACTGAACCTCGTAAATCGGATTGTTCTCAGTTCCTTACTAGCATTACTGTAGGTGAAACCAGAACCATAACACAAGCTACTATAGGGAGCATTCACTTTCCTGCTTTACATTACTTTTCTCTCTTTATAGGTAGATGCATTAATGGCAAACATGATCATAGCCACCTTTGTGCATCCGATCTCATTATTCTCAAGAGCGCAGTAATGAATGATAAAGAATTTAATTTGGGGGCTATCATTGCACATCGACTACATAATAATTATAAAGATGGAGACTTCTTTGGTGGAATCTATGCCACTCGCTTAGCTCATTATCTTGGGGTTCTGTTGGGGATATGACTATTGGGTATGACCCACCCAGGAGGGGCCGGGTTATACCAATGATGGTTCATCAATACAAAGCCCATGAAGATGTTAAAGATGATGGTTCATGAAGCAGACTTGTTAAGGTCCCAAAGCCCAAAGGCGACTTAAGGCCCATAGGGGTAAACCGCCCTATGTGTATGACTTATATTGTAAGGCAAGTATAATTAGTCACCGAGCCGGACACGTTGTTTATGAGCTAGCCGGGACTCCGTGAGCCACTGGGCGTCAACATGTGTATATAAAGGGACGACCCGGCGGCGGTTTAGGGCAAGAAACAAAAGATCGAGAGCTAGGTCAAGCGGATTCGCTCCCTAGTAATCGAGACATTAGCAATACCACCTCAAACTGGATTAGGCCTTTACCTTCACCGCAAGGGGCCGAACCAGTATAAACTCCATGTGTCCTTTGTCCCGTTTAACCCCTTTAAGCTAACCTAGTTGCGATGGCTCCACGACTAAGTCCTCACACTAGGACATCTGCCGTGACAATTCCACGACAGTTGGCGCCCACCGTGGGGCCTGTGCATGGTGGTCTCGAGTTCTTGAAGGGCAGCTTCGAAGGGATAAAGGGATACGCTGTGCGCTAGATGACCAAGAGTCGTGACGGCAAGCTCTACATCTGATGCAGGATGGGGCCCCGAGGCCGGCTCAATTGAGTACGGGTACCGGGTCCCCTTCGGCAGAATCCACATCTTCATCAGCAAGATTGGCGAACCGGGCCCTGAGCTGGACATCTGCACCGATATCAACGAGACAGCTCAGCGTGCACGACCCACCCGAGTTCAGCCCACCATGAAGCATGCCTTCGTAGGATTCATCCATGGGGCGGAATCTGAGGATGGATTTGTGTCTAGTGGTGAGACGGTCGTCTACTCTAATGGTGAGTCGTCCACTGGTGAAACTGATTCACTGTACCAACTGCAAGATGGCCGGCTTGGGGGTTATTCCGATGGCGACAGTATTCTGGACCCCTATGAGCTACCAAATAGGGTCGCGATTTTCATGGACGGTACACGGCCAGTGCAGAATTCTTCAACTGCGGCAACAATGATCTCCGAATCAGCAATGGTACTGGCAGCCGGGGCAGGAGGCCCTGTGTGCCTGCTGGCTCAGGTCTTTACCGACTTGCTGGATAATCTGACAACATTGTTAATAGAGGAGGTTTACCTAGCAAATCAAGTTCAGCACAATGCGGAGGTTGCAAAATTGCGTGATGAGATAGCGCAGGCCAAGGAGGAGCTAAACACAGAGAATGTCAAGATGGTAACGAAGCAGGCTGCTTCAAACGCTCAGGCACAGCGGATTCAGTCAGAGTCTTTCTGGCTCATAATGGAACAAAACGCTTCAAATGAAGTCATGAGGAGGAGTGATGACCCGCAAGTATACAGGATAGTTGTAGCCTCTTTCGATAAGTAAGAGTGTCGAACCCAACGAGGAGCTAAAGGTAGAACAAATACTCTCTCAAGTCCTATCTGCCACTGATACGACTCTACGCACGCTTGACATTCGCTTTACCTAGAACAAGCATGAAACTAGAAGTACTTTGTAGGTGTTGTTGGATAGTTTTGCAAGAAAGTAAAGAACGTGTAAAAAGAAAGGAGGGGCTGTTTAGATAAAGATGCAATAAAGTAAATATAGCGAGTGTGGAAAAGTGGTGGTAGGAGTTGTGAAATAGTCCCTAAGCAATTGACTACTTTACTAGACCGATAGCAAGTTTTATGTGGGAGAGGCCACTGCTAGCATGTCATCCCTGACTCGGAATTCTATGCACTTATGATTGGAACTATTAGCAAGAATCCGCAATTACTCAGTGATAAAGCAAACAAGCACACACGAGAATATTCACCCCACGATATGACTCCCCGGCAATGGCACCAGAAAAAGGTCTTGATAACCCACAAGTATAGGGGATCGCAACAGTTTTCGATAAGTAAGAGTGTCGAACCCAACGAGGAGCTAAAGGTAGAATAAATATTCCCTCAAGTTCTATCGACCACCGATACAACTCTATGCACGCTTGACGTTTGCTTTACCGGAAACAAGTATGAAACTAAAAGTACTTTGTAGGTGTTTTTGGATAGGTTAGCAAGGTAATAAATAGCACGAGAATAAAAACTAGGGGCAGCTTAGATAAAAACACAACTAAAGTAAATAAGGCGAGTGTGGAAAAGTGGTGGTAGGAGTTGCGAAATTGTCCCTAAGCAATTGACTACTTTACTAGACCGATAGCAAGTATTATGTGGGAGATGCCACCGCTAGCATGTCATCCCTGACATGGAATTCTATGCACTTATGACTGGAACTATTAGCAAGCATCCCCAACTACTAACAATCATTAAGGTAAAACTCAACCATATCATTAAGATATATTGGTCCCCCTTCAATCCCGTATGCATCAATTTCTATGCTAGGTTGAAGCTTCTATCCCTCTAGCCCTCCAATGCATAGTCCTATCAACATACAACTAAATCTATGGTGTGATCCACGCACGCGCTCATATGATGGGCACCAAAGGATAGCAACATAACCACAAGCAAATTAAATCAATCATAGCAATTCATCAACCACCAATAGGACAACAAAAATCTACTCAAACATCATAGGATGGCAACACATCATTGGATAATAATATGAAGCATAAAGCACCATGTTCAAGTAGAGGGTACAGCGGGCTGCGGGAGAGTGGAACATTGAATATAGATGGGGGAAGGTGATGGAGATGTTGGTGAAGATGGCGGAGGTGTTGGTGAAGATCGCGGTGATGATGATGGTCGGCGCTACAGGAAGCTAGGGGGAGAGAGCCTCCCTTCTTCTTCTTCTTCCTGGACCTTCTCCCTAGATGGGAGAAGGGTTTCCCTCTGGTCCTTGGCACCCATGGCATGGGAGGGGTGAGAGCCCCTCCGAGATTGGATCTATCTCTCTGTTTCTGCATTCTGGAATTCTGCCCTGGCACCATTTCCTTTTATCTGGAGATCCGTAACTACGATTGGATTGAAACCTTCGCCCAGATTGTTTTCCAAAAATTATCTTTTTTGCGGCCAAAGAAGGGCATCAACCGCCTTACAGGTGGCCCACGAGGGTGGGGGCGCGCCCACTTTAAGTGGGCGTGGGCCCCTATCTTGTGGTCACCTCGGGCATCGTCTCGCGTTGATTCTTCCTCCCAAAAGTCACAAATATTCCAAAATAATTCTCCATCCGTTTTTATCCCATTGGGACTCCATTTGATATGGGGTTTCTTCGAAACATAAAACATGCAACAGACAGGAACTGGCACTGGGCACTAGATCAATATGTTAGTCCCAAAAAATAGTATAAAAAGTTGCTAGAAGAATATGAAAGTTGTAGAATATTGGCATGGAACAACCAAAAATTATAGATACGACAGAGACGTATCAGCATCCCCAAGCTTAATTCCTACTCGTCCTCGAGTAGGTAAATGATAAAAAAGATAATTTTTGATGTGGAATGCTACCTAGCATAATCTTAATCATGTGTCTAATCATGGCATGAATATTAAGACACAAGTGATTCAAAGCAATAGTCTATCATTTGACATAAAAACAATAATACTTCGAGCGTACCCATAAAGCAATCATGTCTTTTCAAAACAACAAGGCCAAAGCAACCTTATCCCTACAAAATCATATAGTTTGGCCATGCTTCATTTTTGTCACACAAAATGCTCCCATCATGCACAACCCCGATGACAAGCCGAGCAATTGGTTCATACTTTTTAATGCACTTCAGCTTTTTCAACCCTCATGCAATACATGAGCGCAAGCCATGGATATAGCACTATAGATGGAATAGAATATAATGATGGAGGTTATGTGGACAAGACAAAAAGGGAGAAAGTCTCACATCGACGCGGCTAATCAACGGGCTATGGAGATGCCCATCAATTGATATCAACATGAGGAGTAGGGATTGCCATGCAACGGATGCACTAGAGCTATAAATGAATGCTCAACAAAAAGAAACTAGTGGGTGTGCATTCAACTTGCTTGCTCACGAAGACCTAGGGTATTCGAGGAATCCCATTGTAGGAATATACAAGCCAAGTTCTATAATGAAAAACTCCCACTAGTATGAAAAAGACAACCTATGAGACTCACTATATGAAAAACATGGTGCTACTTTGAAGCACAATGCATGAGACTCACTACATGAAGAACAAGGTGCTACTTTCAAGCACAAGTGTGGAAAAAGAGATAGTAACATTGCCCCTTTTATTTATTTTTCTTTTTTTTCTTTTTTTCTTTTTTTCTTTTCCTTTTTTTGGGCCTTTCTTTTTTTATTTTGGCCTTTCTTTTTTTTCTTTTTTTTCTTTTTGGGCAATGCTCTAATAATGATGATCATCACACTTTTATTGATTACAACATATGAATTACAACTCGAAACTAGAACAGGATATGACTCTATATGAATGCCTCCGATGGTGTACCGGGATGGTGCAATTAATCAAGAGTGACATGTATGAAAATTATGCATGGTGGCTTTGCCACAAATACGATGTCAACTACATGATCATGCAATGGCAATATGACAAAAGCAAAGTATGTCATGATGATGATGAACAGAACGGTGGAAAGTTGCATGGCAATATATCTCGGAATAGCTATGGAAATGCCATGATAGGTAGGTATGGTGGCTGTTTTGAGGAAGATATAAGGAGGTTTATGTGTGATAGAGCGTATCGTATCACGGGGTTTGGATGCACCGACGAAGTTTGCACCAACTCTCGAGGTGAGAAAGGGCAATGCACAGTACCGAAGAGGCTACCAATGATGGAAAGGTAAAAGTGCGTATAATCCATGGACTCACATTCATCATAAAGAACTCATATACTTATTGAAAAAGTTTATTAGCCCTCAAAGCAAAGTACTGCTACGCATGCCCCTAGGGTATAGATTGGTAGGAAAAGACCATCGCTCGTCCCCGACCGCCACTCATAAGGAAGACAATCAAAGAAACACCCCATGCTTCAAAGTTGTCACACAACGGTTACCATACGTGCATGCTACGGGACTTGCAAACCTCAACACAAGTGTCTCTACAATCCACAACCACCCACTAGCATGACTCTAATATCACCATCTTTATATCGCAAAACTATTGCAAGGAATCAAACATATCATATTCAGCGATCTACAAGTTTATGTAGGATTTTATGACTAACCATGTGAATGACCAATTCCTGTCATCTCTCTAAATAGATATAAGTAAAGCAAGAGAGTTTAATTCTTTCTACAAAATATATGCCCACGCTCTAAAAAATATAAGTGAAGCAAAAGAGCATTCTACAAATGGCGGTTTTCTATGTGAAGAGAAACAGGCAATCCAAACTTCAAATGATGTAAGTGAAGCACGTGAAGCATTCTATAAAGCCATACCCAAAAGATATAAGTGAAGTGCAATGAGCATTCTATAAGTCAACCACGGACTATCTCATACCAGAATAGTGCATAAAAGAAAAATGAAAACTAAATGAAAAAGACGCTCCAAGACTTGCACATAATGCATGAACGAAACAACTACGAAAACATACCGATACTTGTTGAAGAAAGAGGGGATGCCTTCCAGGGCATCCCCAAGCTTAGACGCTTGAGTCTCCTTGAATATTTAATTGGGGTGCCTTGGGCATCCCCAAGCTTGAGTTCTTGCCTCTCTTCCTTTTCCTCATATCGAGACATCCTCGCTTAGACACTTCATCCACACAAAACTTCAATAGAAAACTCGGTAAGATCCGTTAGTATAATAAAGCAAATCACCACTCTAAGTACTGTTGCAAACCAATTCATATTTTGTTTTTGCATTGTGTATACTGTAATATAACTTTTTCATGGCTTAATCCACTAATATAAATTGATAGATTCATCAAAACAAGCAAACTATGCATCAAAAATAGAATCTGTCAAAAACAGAACAGTCTGTAGAAATCTTGACATCCACCATACTTATGGTACCCCAAAAATTCTACCAAACTTAGGAAAACTAAACAAGTTGTATAGAAATAAATTTCAAAAAGAATCAGAACCAAATGATGTTCCAGTTAAAAATGTAAAATCGCGCACTACAGCCAAAGTTTCTGTCCTGCACCGTACAAACCAACAAGCATTGTAAGCATCCTAAAGGCAAACCTTGGCACATTATTTTTATAATACAATGGAATTGTAAAATGGGATAATTATTTTTGATGAAAAGTTTCTGTAATCAAGATTCACAAAGTTTCCGTGAGCATGAACAAAGTTCAAGGAGCTCTCCCACTTCAACAATGCTTGTCTCTCTCACTTTCACTTTCCTTTTTGAAAAGTTTTAGGTTCCCCTCTTTATTTTTTCTGTTTTTAAACTATATGAAAGCACTTAATAGAAATAAATGACTCTCTAAAACTTCCAGGTTGTCTCCCTGACAGCGCTTTCTTTAAAGCCATTAAGCTAGGCATATAGTGCTCAAGTAATGGATCCACCCGGATCCCAAGGTATATCAAAGCCAATTTTAATTAACAATGATTTGTAATTTAGTACTGAGCACAAAGTAACATATATCAAGCAATGACGAAGTCTAACTCTCTTCCTATGCATCGGCATGTCATAAAAGAACAATTCATGCACACCAAGTAAAGGCCAATGCATAGTATATGCAGTTTCTTGCAATTCTATCATATTGGAAACATAGAGAGGTGGAGATATAGTTCCTTTCTCACAGTAATTGCAAGTAGGAGCATCAAGCACATGCATATTACATTCATCAAAATCATCATGTGCAATGGTAAAAGGCAACCCATCAATATAATCCTTAATAAGCACAAACTTCTCCGATATAGTGTAGTTTGGAGAATTCAAAAAGATAATAGGACTATCATGCATGGGTGCAATAGCATCAATTTCATGTTTAACATAAGGAACTATAGCAAGTTCATCTCCATCAGCATAATTCATATTGGCATCTTGGCCACAAGCATAGCAAGCATCATCAAAAAGGGATATTTCAAACAAATTCAAGGGATCATAGCAATCATCATAGCAATCATCCTTCGGTAAGCACGAAGGGGAATTAAACAATGTATGAGTTTAAGAGTTACTCTCATTAGAAGGTGGGCACGGGTGATCAATCCGCTCTTCCTCCCTTTGTTCTTCGCTCTCCTCATCATCTTTTTCATCCAATGAGCTCACAGTTTCATCAATTTCTTCTTCCATAGCTTCCTGCAAAATATTAGTCTCTTCTTGGACAACGGAGACTTTCTCAATAAATGCATTAATATTGTAATTGTATTCATAATTTTCATAGCAATATCTAAGTATAGCAAAATTTTCAGGCCTATAAATACCATCATCATCTAAAGCTTCATACTTTTCAAACAAAGATTAAATTTCATAAGCAGCCTTAAAAGCAACAAATTCTTCTATTTGTTCAACATCATAGTAATCATATATACCATTAGCATAAGAAGCTAAGGTTTCATTATCATTAAATTTGCATGAAAAGGGAAGGTGCGAAGCCTTCATCCTAGAGCAACAATTATAATCGTATCTCAAGCATAGATCACGAGCATACAAATGCAACATATTAATTTGATCCCATAATAGTTTTCCTTTTTGTGTAAAGAGATAATCCCTAAAGTATTCATGTTGATCCAACGTGTCTCCCATTATAAAGTTGAATGGGGTTTTCTCAGGATTATCAAAGTAGTACATAATATTTCAAACATAATGAGCATCGAGGGTTTTAGGAGTTACCCCATCTCCATGAGTAGCAAGTACACCTAATTTTTTTGGTATTTCGTGTTCCATATCCATAGCTAAAGATAGAGAACAACTAAGAACAGCAAATAAAAATTAGTTAGTGATAAAGCAAACAAGCACACACGAGAATATTCACCCCATGCTATGACTCCCCGGCAACGGCAACAGAAAAATGTTTTGATGACCCGCAAGTATACGGGATAGTTGTAGCCTCTTTTGATAAGTAAGAGTGTCGAACCCAACGAGGAGCTAAAGGTAGAACAAATACTCTCTCAAGTCCTATCTGCCACTGATACGACTCTACGCACGCTTGACGTTCGCTTTACCTAGAACAAGTATGAAACTAGAAGTACTTTGTAGGTGTTGTTGGATAGTTTTGCAAGCAAGTAAAGAACGTGTAAAAATAAAATAGGGGCTGTTTAGATAAAGATGCAATAAAGTAAATATAGCGAGTGTGGAAAAGTGGTGGTAGGAGTTGTGAAATTGTCCCTAAGCAATTGACTACTTTACTAGACCGATAGCAAGTTTTATGTGGGAGAGGCCACTGCTAGCATGTCATCCCTGACTTGGAATTCTATGCACTTATGATTGGAACTATTAGCAAGAATCCGCAACTACTAACATTAATTAAGGTAAAACCCAACCATCGTTAAGATATATTGGTCCCCCTTCGATCCCATATGCATCAATTTCTATGCTAGGTTGATGCTTCTGTCACTCTAGCCCTCCAATACATAGTCCTATCAACATACAACTAACCCTATGGTGTGATCCACGTGTGCGCTCATATGATGGGCACCAAGGGACAGCAACATAACCACAAGCAAATTAAATGAATCATTGCAATTCATCAACCACCAATAGGACAACGAAAATCTACTCAGACATCATAGGATGGCAACACATCGTCGGATAATAATATGAAGCATAAAGCACCATGTTCAAGTAGAGGGTACAGCGGGTTGCGGGAGAGTGGACCACTGAATATAGATGGGGGAAGGTGATGGATATGTTGGTGAAGATGGCGTAGGTGTTGGTGAAGATCGCGGTGATGATGATGACCCCCGGCGGCGTTCCAGCGCCACCGAAAGCAAGGGAGAGAGAGCCCCCCTTCTTCTTCTTCTTCCTTGACCTTCTCCCTAGATGGGAGAAGGGTCTCCCCTCTGGTCCGTGGCTCCCATGGCTTGGGAGGGGCGAGAGCCCCTCCGAGATTGGATCTACCTCTCTGTTTTTGCCTTCTGGAATTCTACCCTGGCACTGTTTCCTTTATATCTGGAGATCCGTAACTCCGATTGGATTGAAACCTTTGCCCAGATCATTTTCCAAAAATTAGCTTTCTTGCAGCCAAAGAAGGGCATCAACCGCATAACGGGTGGCCCACGAGGGTGGGGGGCGCCCACATTATGTGGGCGTGGGCCCGTATCTTGTGGCCACCTCGGGCATCGTCTCGCGTTGATTCTTCCTCCCAAAAATCACAAATATTCCAAAATGATTCTCCGTCCGTTTTTATCCCGTTTGGACTCCGTTTGATATGGGGTTTATGTGAAACATAAAACATGCAACAGACAGGAACTGGCACTTGGCACTGGATCAATATGTTAGTCCCAAAAAATAGTATAAAAAGTTGCCAAAAGAATATGAAAGTTGTAGAATATTGGCATGGAACAATCAAAAATTATAGATACGACGGAGATGTATCAAGGAGGCATCAGAGTCGTTTACCTTCAATTTACAATGCGAGAAACCTCTTTAACACACCTGGAGCGGGGACCAGTAACCAACCAGAGATAAACCGGGTTGAAGCACCTAGGGCTGGAGCGCCGACTCGGCCACGCACGACGCAGCCGCCCCATCTAAATACTTCTCCACCTCAGTATGTACCGACACCACTGGGTCATTATTCTAATCCTTTGGATAACATGATTGCTGCGGTGACATGGCTGGCGGCTCTACCGGTTGACGGCGAATCACCGGCAGCAATGAAAATACGACGAGTCGGGGAACTGCTCCAGACGGTTGTGGCTCAACAGGCGGCTTATCCATACAGGACCGTATCCACTCCACGCCACGTCCAAGCAAAAGTTATAGCAGGCATATTGATGAGCCGGCGGTGTCAAGCAGTGGACGATAACGCAACCCGCCCCGTGGACATGACCCAGCGTGCGGTGGAGCTAATGCTCAGAATGTGGTGGATTAGGGTAGACCACGTCAAGAGGCTGAGCGGGCGGCTCAGTACGCGGCTCGTCAACATTCTCCGGCTCATCCGACAACCTTGGTGGCGACATGCGTGACCTTCAGAACTTTGGGTGTGCCATGTTTAGTGTCGGCGCTACGTAATGAGTGTTTGCCAAAGGATTTCAAGGGTCCTCGCAAGGTGCCTAACTACATACCTGACTTACCCCCTGAAGCATGGTTTGAGAGTTATGATATGGCCATGGAACTACTGGATGTTAGCGATGCTGCGTGTGCTAAGTATTTCACCATGATGTTGGATGGGACGGCCCGTACTTGGTTGAAAGGGCTATCTGCCAATTCCATTGGGTCATGGGCCGAGTTAAAAGCCCGGTTTATTCAGAATTTTAAAGATACGTGCAAGCAGCCTATGTCAATTGTGGATTTGGACGCCTGTGTCCAAGAAGAGGGCGAGCCAACAACCCATTGGGTGCGCCGGGTCTCAACTATCCTGCACTCATCGGATCGCATCAATGTCGGCTCAGCAGTCTTGATGTTAGAAAAGAATTGTCGTTTTATGCCCCTTAAATAGAAGCTAGGGTGGCTCAAGCGCCACTACAGCAACATGGGGGAGCTGATGGCGGCTCTGGTTAAGTATGCCGACTTTGATGGTACCAAGGACCCCGAGTCTGATGATGAAAAGCCGGGAAAGGGAAAGAAGAGTGGCAACACCAAGGGGCAGCATCATAACCCGGCGAAGGGAGGGGGGCAATGGTAAGCACAAGGCTGATAATAGTTTGGATTTTTTGGCTAATACCAACACACAGAATAATGGTCAGCATCGTAAGGGAAAGCCACTGAAAGTGCAACTATCCCTAGGTGGTTTTGGTAATTCATAACAACATATAGCTCATTGAGATAATGCTATTCCAAGACTATTATTTCAGGAAAGCTCAATGAATCGCATGGCATGGATGATGAAAGTGGATCCCTCAAAATACTAAGGACAAAGGATTGGCTCAAACTCAAAAGCTCAAGACTCTTCATTTTATATTTTAGTGATCCAAGATCACATTGAGTCTATAGGAAAAGCCAATACTATCAAGGAGGGATGAGGTGTTGCTTAATGAGCCTCTTGCTTCATGTGCTTTGTGATATGATCCAAAACCCTCAACTAATTTCCCACATCCACAAATGACCTAAACCCAAAGCCAAAATCGGTCACACCGATTCTTCCTATCCGGCGCCACCGATTCCAAAAGTCATAGCCACTGCCACAAACCCTAAGCAAATCGGTCTTACCGATAGGGATCTCGGTCTCATCAAGATGGGGTTGTAATCTCTCTGTTTCCCTTCGTAATGTTTCGGTCTAACCGAAGTGAGCGATCGGTCCCACCGAGATTGCAATGTAAACTCTCTGTTTCCTTTTTGTAACATTTCGGTCTCACCGAAAAGAGCAAATCGGTCCAACCGAGTTTACCTGACCAACTCTCTGGAAAGCTTATTACCAAATCGGTCTCACTGAGTTTGTGTAATCGGTCTTACCGAGATTACGTTATACCCTAACCCTGACCGAATCGGTCTCACCGAGATGCATGTCAGTCCCACCGAAAATCACTAACGGTCACTAGGTTTACTAAATCGGTCCAACCAAGTTTAACAATTCGGTCCCACCGAGTGTGGTAAATTGTGTGTAACGGTTAGATTTTGTGTGGAGGCTATATATACCCCTCCACCTCCTCTTCATTCGTGGAGAGAGCCATCAGAACGAACCTACACTTCCAACTTACCATTTCTGAGAGAGAACTACCTACTCATGTGTTGAGGCCAAGATATTCCATTCCTACCATATGAATCTTGATCTCTAGCCTTCCCCAAGTTGCTTTCCACTCAAATCTTCTTTCCACCAGATCCAAAACCTATGAGAGAGAGTTGAGTGTTGGGGAGACTATCATTTGAAGCACAAGAGCAAGGAGTTCATCATCAACGCACCATTTGTTACTTCTTGGAGAGTGGTGTCTCCTAAATTGGCTAGGTGTCACTTGGGAGCCTCCGACAAGATTGTGGAGTTGAACCAAGGAGTTTGTAAGGGCAAGGAGATCGCCTACTTCGTGAAGATCTACCGCTAGTGAGGCAAGTCCTTCGTGGGCGACAACCATGGTGGGATAGACAAGGTTGCTACTTTGTGGACCCTTCGTGGGTAGAGCCCTCCGTGGACTCGCGCAGCCATTACCCTTCGTGGGTTGAAGTCTCCATCAACGTGGATGTACGATAGCACCACCTATCAGAACCACGCCAAAAACATTCGTGTCTCCAATTGCGTTTGAATCCTCCAAACCCTTCCCTTTACTTTCTTGCAAGTTGCATGCTTTAATTTCCGCTGCCTATATACTCTTTGCATGCTTGCTTGAATTGTGTAATGATTGCTTGACCTGTCCTAAAGTAGCTAAAATCTGCCAAACTCTAAAATTGGGAAAAGGTTAAGTTTTTATTGGTCAAGTAGTCTAATCACCCCCCTCTAGACATACTTCAAGGTCCTACAGCCACCTCCTCGGTTTGGAGGGTCTAGTTTCAATCTTGAGCAGATGTTGAATCAGCCCTACCCGAAGCATGGTACACAGGAAAGGCCGTCCACTCACCTCTAGAAGGATTGCTTCATTATGAAAGAGTACAAAAATTCCAATCTTTTCCAGAATAATTATGGGCCGGGCGGCAGCTCAGGTTCCGGCTCAGGTTCGGGTTACGGTGGTGGCGGTTCTAGTTCCGTTTTTAGGGCCAGGGTAATCAAGGCAATCATAGTGGTTATAATCAACAGCCTGGTTAGGGGGTTCAGCAACAGCAGCAGTCTGGTTATCAGAATAATTCGAAGCAGTTAAATAGTGGGCAGTACCACGTCTTCACCACGAGTCTATGCAAGTAGGGTCAAAAGCTCCATAAAAGGGTTGTGAACACCGTTGAGCCAGCAATTCCCTGTTACCTACGATGGTCTGAGCAGCCCATTGTGTGGAGTCGAGAGGATCACCCGCCCCGGGTTGATAATCCGGGTCATTTGGCTTTGGTGGTGGCGCCTCAGGTTGGAGGGTACAAGTTCACTAAGGTACTCATGGATGGAGGTAGCAGCATTAATATCCTTTACTATGATACTTCCCATCGTATGGGGTTAACTGACAAAAATCTTAAGCCATCCAATACGGTTTTCCATGGAGTGGTACCTGGTAAGTCGGTGTATCTTGTAGGCAAGATAGCTTTGGAAGTAGATTTTGGGGATGAACATGATTCCAGGGCCGAGACGCTAACCTTTGAAGTGGTCAAGATTCAAAGCCCGTATCATGCTCTGTTTGGACGGCCGGCTTATGCTAAGTTCATGGCACGGCCTTGTTGTGTTTATCTGCAGCTCAAGATGCCGGGTTACAAGGGGACGATCACAGTGCATGGAAGCCAGAAAATAGCTTTGGAGTGTGAAGAAGGTGACGCAGCTTATGCTGAGTCTGTTTGTGCAACAGAGGAATTGAAGTTCTACAAAGGCAATGTTGACCCGGCGGATATGACATCTTTGAAAAAGCCAACTACAGAGCATGATCCGGTATTGAAGTTTAAGTCGGCAGATGACACTAAGCTAGTTGACTTCTTTCCTGGCGATTCATCCAAGCAGTTCAGTATTAGTGGTAACCTGGATCCAAAATAAAAAAGCGCACTCATCAAGTTCAACCGTGAGAACCGGAACATCTTTGCATGGAAACCTTCTGATAAGCCAGGTGTATCGAGGGAACTCGCTGAGCAGACCCTTAATATTGATCCAAAGTTTAAGCTAGTCAAGCAATTCCTTCGTTGCTTCAATGAGGAGAGGCGTAAGGCCATTGGTGAAGAACTGGCCCGGCTTTTGGGGGTTGGGTTCATTGTTGAAGTCTTTCATACTGGGTGGTTGGCTAACCCGGTGCTGGTACTTAAGAAAAATGGCACTTGGCATATGTGTGTGGACTACACGGACTTAAACAAGGCCTATCCGGCTGATCCTTTTGCTCTCCCTCTTATTGATCAAATTATAGATGCTATGGCGGGTTGTGACCGTTTGAGCTTTTTGGATGCTTATTTTGGTTATCATCAGATCAAGATGGCAGTTAAGGACCAGGAGAAGACATCTTTCATCACTCCTTTTGGAGCCTTCTGCTATGTGTCTATGCCTTTCGTGCTCAAGAGTGCCCAGGCGACTTACCAGCGCTATGTATAGAATTTTCTTCATGATCAGATTGGGTGTAATGTTCATGCTTATGTGGATGATATTGTGTGAAATCTAGAAAGAAGGAAACTTTCATATATGATTTCAAGGAGACCTTTGACAATCTCCGGGTCTACAAGATGATGCTTAACCCAACCAAGTGTGTTTTTGGTGTGCCAGCAGGCAAGCTTTTGGGCTTTCTGGTTTCTCAACGGGGTATTCAAGCTAACCCAGAAAAAATTAAGGCTATTACTTCCCTGGCTAAGCCAGCGTGTGTCAATGATGTTCAGTGTTTCGCAGGTTGTATTGCGGCCTTTAGCCGGTTCATAAGCCGGCTGGGAGAGAAGTCTATCCCTCTGTATCAGATGATGAAAAAGACAGATAATTTTGTCTGGAGTAATGCTGCTAATGAAGCGTTTGAAGCCTTGAAGAAACAACTGGCTGAGCCGCCAGTCCTTGCTGCTCCTATTGATAAGGAGCCATTGTTGTTATATGTGGTTGCTAATGCCCGAGCTGTCAGCATAGCTATTGTGGTGGAACGGAAGGAAGCAAGTAAGGAATATCTGGTTCAACGGCCAGTTTACTACATCAGTGAAGTGCTTATTGAATCCAAGTAGAGATATCCGCACTGGCAGAAGCTTGTCTATGGGGTGGTCATGGCTAGTGGAAAGCTCAAGCAATATTTCTTCGGTCATCCTATCACTGTGGTTAGTTCTGCTCCTTTAGGGGATATAGCACATATGCCCGTGCGTTGCACCGAAGAAAAGCTGTCCATCCGGCCAAGTTAAACACAGTCTGATTGCAATTATATGTTAAGTTATATCATACTCCCATTGTCCGGTAATATACCGCCTATCTCATGTTCACCTATAATCCCACGTACAAAGCATCAAATCATTGGGAGTTAATTTCTTCTTTTCGATAAATGCAGAGTTAAATCCTTCTTGCTTATCTTTAACAACACAATGGTGTGTTCGTTTTTCCAGGGATAATCGGGACCCACTGTTCACTCTATCGATTCCTGAGCGGTTATTGATTTTCCATATAACTTGCAAATGTATATAAATTGATGAAATTTAGTGTAAAAAAATGAGACGGCGATTATTTAATTTGATAAGTAAACAAACCCTCTCGTTTGGATTTAAAGGGCTTGATGGCCAAAACTCTACGACCAAGTGATAACCTCGCATGAAGATTAAATGCATCTAATTGTAACCGTATGGAGAAGCAGCTTCCATTTGGAGGAAAGAAAACCCATCGCATACATTGGCTGGTGCTCTGTTACAATTTGCTAGAGAGATTAAATTAGGCATTTTTCATTAATGACCCAAAAACAATGAACCTACTCATTGCACCTGGCTTAATAATAATGGACGGAGGTGATAGACACAAGTAAGAGTTAGCTCAATTTACTCACTCAAGGTATATTTTTCTTTTTTCAACAAATGTTCAGAAATTTTAAAATGTTTGCGGAAACTCCAAAACGTTTGAAATTTCTGAAATTATTTGCATTTTTATATGTTTTGATGGATTTTAAAAATGTTCGCGATTTCAGAAAATGTTTCTGTTTCAAAAAAAATCAATTATTAAAAAGTCCATGTTTTCCAAATTTGTTGGCAAATTCAAAAAAAATTCAGGGGATATCATAAAAAAATTGGGTTTTGAAAAATTGTTCACATTTTCTAAATATTTTCACTTATTTAGGAAACAAAATTATGTTTTCAAATTTTGTTCATAAATTCAAAAAATTCATGTTTTCATAACTTGTTCGTAAATTCTTTGGGGAATTTCACAAAATTTTCGCATTTTAAAAAAATATTCAAAATTTCAGAAAATGTTCCCCTTTTCAATTATGTTCTTGTTTTTCAATAAATATTTGCATTTTAAATAGTTTTTGTTCGTAGTTTCTTGAGATGTTCAAGTCTCTAAAAATTTGTTAACGTATTTTGGAAATGTTTTTTTTCAGAAACTATTTACTCTTTTTGAAATAAAATCACATTTGAATTTCAAAAAGGTTTACGTCTTTCAATGCATATAATTTGTGTAAGCGGAGCTGCAATTTTTAGACAACAAATTGAAGAACTACACTGCCTTAGGGGCGTGGTTAACTCGTGCGAGGTGTTGTGTTCGATTCCACTTTAGGCATAGACTTTTGCTAGTTATTTTTATGTTTTGCCACTGCCGATTGTTTCTTTTAATTAAAGGTCGCGCTGCTATTTATATATAGCCGTATTGGTTAGCAGCACGGGTTTACAAGCTGCTGGTTGCAGGTTCGTTTCCCACTTGGGCCGTTTTTTTTGATGATTTTTTTACAGGACGAAAAACTCAGCGTGGCCAGATGATTTTGGACGAATGAAAATCGTTGGTACCATGACGGACGAAAATATATCTGGTCCCACCGCAAACGATAAAAGTAGAGAAACAATCCTTCCTTTAATATTAGGTAAGGATTATTCAAAACAGATAAGCCACGGGTAGAGTAGCCAAGTGGGCCATTGAGCTTGGACCTCATGGTTTGAAATATATGCCTCGCATGGCCATCAAATCCCAAGCACTCGTGGATTTCATCAATGACTAGACAGAGCTGCAGATGCCTGAGGACAAGCCGGATAACACATATTGGACTATTCATTTTGATGGGTCCAGGTAATTGTAGGGCTCGGGGGCTGGAGTTGTCTTGACTTCTCCACGAGGTGATAAATTTTGTTATGTCTTAAGGTTGATTTTCCCTTGTACTAACAATGCAGCTGAGTATTAAGCCTTGCTCCATGGTCTTTGTATGGCTAAGGAGATGAATTTAAGCCGGGTGCGATGTTTCGGCGACTCAGATTTGGTGGCTCAGCAAGTTTCGGGCACTTGGGATTCTAAAGAGCCACTCATGGCGACTTGTCATCGCGATGTTGATGTTATTCCTGGTCATTTCAAGGGTTATCAAGTTGAACATGTTGATGGTAGGAAGAATGAGGCGGCTGATGCTTTGAGACGTTTAGGGTCCTAGTGTAAGTCGGTGCCACCTAACACTTTCCTGGATTTTCTGCATATCCCCTCAGTCAAATTGCCCACAGAAGAAGATGTTGCTATTCCTAACCCGGAGGCGCAATTGGTGGCGGCTCTTAACGCTATTCCTGATTGGACAGTCCCATATTTGGCTTATATGACCCGGAGTGAGTTACCTGAGGATGAAACCTTGGCCAGACAGATAACCCGGCGGTCCAAATCGATGACAATTGTCAACGGAGAGTTACACCATTGCAGTGTTACTAGGGCATTTCAACATTTCATTTCTCCTAAAGAGGGCCGTGAAATTCTTCGCGAGATTCATGAAGGATATTGTGGTCATCATGCTGGCTCTAAGTCTCTCGTGGCTAAAGCTTTTCGTTAGTGATTTTATTGGCTGACGGCTCATGCTGATGCAGAGGATTTGGTCAGTAAATGTGATGGTTGTCAGAAATTTTCACGACGAGCTCACGTGTCGGCTCAAGAATTGAGGATGATTCCAATTACTTGGCTGTTTGCAGTCTGGGGGATTGATATGGTTGGGCCTTGCAAAAGGTCCAAGGATAAAAAGACCTACCTTTTGGTGGCAGTTAACAAATTCACAAAGTGGGTCAAAGCAGAGCCGGTCAGTAAGTGTGACGCGGCAACAGCAGTTCAGTTCATTAACAAGGTGATTTTCCGCTTTGGTTTTCCCCACAACATTATAACTGATAATGGCACTAATCTGTCCAAGGGAGCTATGAAAGAGTTTTGTCAACGTGAGCATATCCGACTTGATGTATCATCAGTGGCTCACCCCTAGTCAAATGATCAAGCTGAGAGAGCTAATCAAGAAAGTTTGAGAGGCATCAAGCCCCGGCTTATGGTTCCTTTGCAGAGGATGTTGGGTTGTTGGGTGGAGGAGTTACCCTCTGTGTTATGGAGTATCAATACTACCCCCAACAGATCTATGGGTTCCACGCCTTTTTCATGGTTTACAGAGCAGAGGCGGTTCTCCCTAGTGACATCCGTCACGACTCGCCCTGCGTGGCGGTGTATGTTGAAGCTGGCAATGAAAAAGCACGTCAGGATACACTTGACCTATTAGATGAGGAGCGTGACCTCGCGGCGGCTCGTTCAGCGATTTACCAGCAAGATTTATGTTGTTATCCCAGTCGCGGGGTTAAAACTAGAACCTTTCAAGAAGGGGACTTGGTGCTCCGGCTTATCCAGGATCAATCTAATATGCACAAGCTATCCCCACCTTGGGAAGGGCCCTTTGTGGTCAGCAAGAATCAGAACAATGAGTCACACTACCTTATCGATGTTCGAGGCCACAAGGACTCACGCACGTCGGAGGAGGAGACCCGCCGGCCATGGAATATTGCTCATCTTCAGCCTTATTACACCTGAGCCATTGGCTCTTATGGTGTACATATTTTGACAATGTATATAGTATGATAAATATAATGAAGTCGGCATCCCTGAGAAAGCAGGGCCTCTGTCGTTTCATTTCTAATAATAATGAGTCTTTATTGACACTTCATATGGTCACATGGGGGCTTCCTGTTCATTGAGCGAAGCTATGATTACCCTTTGATCCGGCTTATACGCCATGATTACAAAACACTTGGGGGCTTGCTACCCAGGACAAAGGGACCAAAGAGAGTCTGTTGCAAAGCACAACTCAAACATAGGTACCCTGCTTTGATATCATTTGGGGGCGACCTGCTTAATGAGCAGAGCCTTGATTGCTCTCTTGATCCGGCTTGTATGCCCTTAATAAAATGTTACTTGGGGGCTCTTTGTTCAATGGACAAGAGTTTTTATGACCCTTGTAATAGGCTTAAAAGGCATACTTGGGAGCCAGGTGTATTCACCTGAAAACTCGGGTTATCCTGCCTTTTTAAGTTTGCCACTCCGCCCAGGTTTACTGGAATGACCCACCGTACTTTTGACAGTCAATCTTATATAAGACCCTGAACTTGTCAAAGTCAAAACGATGATTGGTCATGTGAGGCCCGGCTTATAAGGTTTGCATGAAGGTTAAACTCAGTGGTTGTGCGGCCCTTTGAAAGCACTTGATATATTTAGGCTTGGCGGCCTATGAAAGCCTTGTTTTTCTGCTTTATTATTTTCTATTCGAACATTTTTGGGTTCGTCTTTGTACCATATTGACATATGGTTTAAAAACCAATTCAGGCCTGTAGCCTTAATTTCTATCGCTCATCTTTGAGTATATCTGTGGTTTTTTTATAACTTGGCCTGGCTTTGGACTATAAGTCACCAGTATATGATGATATTAAATACTTGGAAGCACTGTGCTCTAAGTTTTGGGATATTACTCCTTGCCGCATACTGCTTTGTAAGCCGACAGTATATAACAATTAAACATGGCATTATATGCTCAATTTTTTTGGGTTGTTACCCTTACTGCACTGGTATGATAATCCGGTAGTGTGATCAATTATCACAGGTACGATATTTTTGTTATGATTAGATATGGTTATGTTTAAACCGGCCCTGGTCATGAACTGTTTAGGTCACCAGTGGTTTCAGGGTATTATGACCCGCCCTGTGGTAAGCCGCCAGGGCACTTGTGATCTGTTTGTGTGTAGGATAATGCTAAATCTGATTGATGCTATTGAGGGAGTCCTGGACTAGGGGGTGTCCGGATAGCCGAACTATCATCATCGGCCGGACTCCAAGACTATGAAGATACAAGATTGAAGACTTCGCCCCGTGTCCGGATGGAACTTTCCTTGGCGTGGAAGGCAAGCTTGGCGATACGGATATGTAGATCTCCTACCATTGTAACCGAGTCTGTGTAACCCTAGCCCTCTCCGGTGTCTATATAAACCGGATGGTTTTAGTCCATAGGACATAACAACAATCATACCATAGGCTAGCTTCTAGGGTTTAGCCTCCTTGATCTCGTGGTAGATCTACTCTTGTAATACCCACATCATCAATATCAATCAAGCAGGACGTAGGGTTTTACCTCCATCAAGAGGGCCCGAACCTGGGTAAATCATCGTGTCCCTTGTCTCCTCTTACCATCCGCCTAGACGCATAGTTCGGGACCCCCTACCCGAGATCCGCCGGTTTTGACACCGACATTGGTGCTTTCATTGAGAGTTCCTCTGTGGCGTCACCGATAGGCTCGATGGCTCCTTCGATCATCAACAACGACGCGGTCCAGGGTGAGACTTTTCTCCGCGGACAGATCTTCGTATTCAGCGGCTTTGCACTGCGAGCCAATTCGTTTGGCCATCTGGAGCAGATCAAAAGCTACGCCCCTGGCCGTCAGGTCAGATTTGGAAGTCTGTACTTCACGGCTGACATCCGCGGAGACTTGATCTTCAATGGATTCGAGCCACAGCCGAGTGCGCCGCACTATCACGATGGGCATGATTTAGCTCTGCTGCCGGACAGTGCCCTGGAGGCCGCACACGAGTCCACTCCGACCCTCGATTCGGAGCCGGCTGTGCAGATCGAGGACGGGTGGTTGGACACCGCCTCGGGGGCTGCAACCTCTATGGCGATAGAGCCGAATACTGACTTTGTCCCTTCTGAAGCTCGTGACTCCAAGCTGCCGGACTCCTTGCCGGACTCCGAACCTCCCGCGCCCCCTCCAATCGAGTCCGATTGGGCGCCGATCATGGAGTTCACCGCTGCGGACATCTTTCAGCACTCACCTTTCGGCGACATCCTGAGTTCGGTAAAGTATCTCTCATTATCAGGAGAGCCCTGGCCGGACTGCGGTCAGGACGGCTGGGATGCGGACGACGAAGAAATTCAAGACCCACCGACCACCCACTTAGTAGCCACTGTCGATGACTTAACCGACATGCTAGACTTCGACTCCGAAGACATCGACGGTATGGACGACGATGCCGGAGACGACCAAGAACCAGCGCCTACTGGGCACTGGAAAGCCACCTCGTCATACGACATATACATGGTGGATATCCCAAAGGATGGGAATGGCGAAGGAACAACGGAGGAAGACCCCTCCAAGAAACAGCCCAAGCGCCGGCGTCAGCGGCGCCGCTCTAAATCCCGCCACAGCAAGAATGGCGATTCCGGCACCAGAGATAATAATACCCCAGACAGTGCCGAAGATAACCCCCTCCAGCAAGATTCAGCGCAGGAGGACGGAGATGCCAGCCCTCATGAGAGAGCGGCAGACGAAGAGGTAGAGGATGATAATTACATGCCTCCCTCCGGAGACGAGGCAAGCCTCGACGACAACGAATTTGTCGTGCTTGAGGATCCCGTCGAACAAGAGCGTTTTAAACGCAGGCTTATGGCCACGGCAGACAGCCTCAAGAAAAAGCACCAACAACTTAGAGCTGATCAGGATCTGCTAGCCGACAGATGGACTGAAGTCCTTGTGGCCGAAGAGCATGAGCTCGAACGCCCCTCCAAAAGCTACCCCAAACACAAGTTGCTCCCCTGATTATAGGAGGAAGCATATAAACCTGCATCACCAAAGCACAATGCGGCTGACTGGCCACCTCATGGCCGCGACAGAGAGGCCTCTAGGCCCTCCACTAGAACCATACCCCGGCATCGCTCGAAAAGCACAAGGCCACAGGGGAACGCTCCGGACTTGCGAGATATATTGGAGGATAAGGCAAGACAATCAAGATCGATCTACGAATTGCGTGGGCGCCCCATGATACGTGACGATAACCGTCGCGCCAGACACAGTAAGTCCGGCCGGTCCGAACACAGTAGACAAAGCTCGTTGGAGCTCCGTCGCGATATAGCCCAATACAGAGGCGCCGCACACCCACTATGCTTCACAGATGAAGTAATGGATCAGCAAATCCCCGAAGGGTTTAAACCCGTGAATATTGAATCCTATGATGGCACAACAGACCCCGCGGTTTGGATCGAAGACTATCTCCTTCATATCCACATGGCCCGCGGTGACGATCTTCACGCCATCAAATACCTCCCACTCAAGCTTAAAGGACCAGCTCGGCATTGGCTTAACAGCTTGCCAGCAGAATCAATTAGTTGTTGGGAGGACCTGGAAGCCGCATTTCTTGATAACTTCCAGGGCACGTATGTGTGACCACCAGACGCTGACGACCTAAGCCACATAATTCAGCAGCCAGACGAATCGGCCAGACAATTCTGGACACGGTTCTTAACTAAGAAAAATCAAATCATCGACTGTCCGCATGCGGAGGCCCTCGCGGCCTTCAAACATAACATGCCCGACACCTGGGACAGGAAAAGCCAAAATCCATGGCAGCCCTCACATCTCTCATGACCCGCTTCTGGCAGTCCGGATACAAAGGACCGCAATGGCAGGTCGCGTCGCAACAAGAACAAGCGCCGCATTAACGGCGACAATAATGAGGATACGGCAGTCAATGCCGGATTCAGAGGCTCCAAACCCCGTCAGGGGAAAAAGCCATTCAAAAGAACTACTACGGGTCCGTTCAATTTGGACCGAATACTTGATCGCTCGTGCCAGATACACGGCACCCCCGAAAAGCCAGCCAACCACACCAACAGGGACTGTTGGGTATTCAAGTAGGCAGGCAAGCTAACTGCCGAAAACAATGGCAAGGGGCTGCTTAGAGATGACGAAGAAGAGACCCGACCGCCGAACAATAGAGGACAGAAGGGTTTCCCCCCACAAGTGCGGACGGTGAATATGATATACGCAACCCACATACCCAAAAGGGAGCGGAAGCGTGCACTCAGGGACGTATACGCGATGGAGCCAGTCGCCCCGAAGTTCAACCCATGGTCCTCCTGCCCGATCACTTTTGATCGAAGGGACCACCCCACCAGCATCCGCCATGGAGGATTCGCCGCATTGGTTTTAGACCCAATCGTCGATGGATTTCACCTCACCAGAGTCCTGATGGACGGCGGCAACAGCCTGAACCTGCTTTATCAGGACACAGTGCGCAAGATGGGCATAGACCCATCAAGGATTAAACCCACAAAGACGACCTTCAAAGGCGTCATACCAGGTGTAGAGGCCAATTGTATGGGCTTAGTTACACTGTAAGTGGTCTTTGGATCCCCGGATAACTTCTGAAGCGAGGAGTTAATCTTCGACATAGTTCCGTTCCACAGCGGCTATCATGTTCTGCTCGGACGGACCGCGTTTGCAAAGTTCAACGCGGTGCCGCACTGTGCATACCTCAAGCTCAAGATGCCAGGCCCTCGAGGAGTCATCACGGTCAACGGAAACACCGAACGCTCCCTCCAAACGGAGGAACATACAGCGGCTCTCGCGGCAGAAGTACAATGTAGCCTCTTAAGGCAATTCTCGAGTCTGGCTGTTAAGCGACCGGACACGGCTAAACGCGCCTGGAGTAACCTACAACAAGACCACCTGTCATGTTACGAGCATGCGTAGCAATGCGGCCCCAACCCCAGCCCTCGCAAGATTGCAAGACTGGTCCTTCGCGTACATCATTACGCTCTGGAGATACCATGGGCATAGGGGGAGGGGCACGACCACGACAGGCCCAGAATGCGGCTTAACCACATCAGGGGCTCCCAGGTGTGTCATTCCTTTTTTTCTTTTTTCTTTCTTACCCACAGGACTCCGTTCACAAGAGGCCCTGTCTGGCAGTAGACCGGCCGAACTCACGATGCAACAGCCAGGGAAGGAGAAAGGCTACAACGAATATCCAGGTGGTCTCCATTACAAGCACTAAATCTATTTTATACACCATTCCGCAGCCTACCCCTGGAGGGGGACATGTTTAATAGTCCCATCCCTTGCTTATCGCACAATTTGTATCGTCCTGCATTCATGGCAGTATATCTTGAATAAACAATGCAGCACCTTTTTGCTTTTAATTGCATTCCTTTCTTATACATATGTTCATTTATGACATGTCGCGTCCGTACACTTTGGTACGACTAAATACACCAGGGGCTTAAGTTCCCCACATTATGGTGTGATAAGTCTGAACACTTTCACAAGTGCGGCACCCCGAACTTATAGCATTATATGCATCGGCTCCGAATCATGTCTTGGGTCAATAGTTGGGTTTGCCCGGCTCCCATGTTTTGGTACCTTACGTTCCGTTCTATCGGCTAAGGTAGCACTGGGAGAACCACTCCGATTGCGCCCCAGTTGAGCTGGGCGAGCGCCTCAGAGGAGAAAGCTAAAACTGACTGTCATGATGAGGTGAGAGCCGGTCGCTGTTCAAGAGGTTTTTTCGAGTCCCTAAAGACTTATGCCGCTTAGAGCGAGGAACCGGCCTTGTCCGGCCCAGGCATGGGTAGCGCCCCGAATTCGGCCTTCCGAACACTAGGGGCTTCGCCGAAATTTAAAATTATAGAATTCTATGGCTAAGTGAGAGTGTTCAAGCATTATAAGTCCGGTTGCCTGGTTCGTTGATTTGAGAGCCTCCCTAGATGGACCCAAATATGGGAACAAGAGTGCTCAAATTTATCCCGAACTGTAAGTGCATCTAGTGCCCCTTAGTGATTTTGGTGTATTGAAGACTTATAGGTTAAGGACTAATGCGTTTGTGAGTATACACAGGTCTATAAGTCTATGAGGAGTTTGATATTTACAGAGAAAGTCGACCCCTAAAAATGAAGTTCTTCAACTGAAGACTTTGATATTCTGAAGACTTTCTGAAGACTTTGAAAGTGAAGAAATTGGTGTGACCTTGAAGACTTGGTATTCATTTGTGGAACATGAAGCGTGAAGACTTTTGTTTTCGTAGTTTCATTTTCTCCTTCTTGAGTCATAGGAAACACCGTACTATTAAAGGGGGTCGAGGAAATACTAAGGAAAATTTTCCATGTGATGCTCAACTCAAAATCCTACACCTACCAATCCCTTCGAGTGAAGCCTTTGGAAATCTCATACAGTTCAGTCATTTTCTTCAGTGACAGAGACGAAGTTCTTATGGTCGCTGATGAATTTGTTCTGACTGAGGAGTTAGGAATTCGCCAGTGCGAATTACCTACACAGCGAGGAACATGATAGCCCTGAGGAATTTGAGAGTCAAATTTCTGACCGTTGCTGTGCTGCGCACCAGCTGTCCCAAAATATCTTATCCACCTAACGGTCATATCATTGAGGGGCATTTATGTCTTATCATGTCGAGCTGCTCCCTAGGCTATAAATAGCCGCCCCCTACAACCACTAGCTGGTTGGCTACTCCGAGAGAACTTGACACTTGTCATTTGAGAGCAACCCATCCTCCGAGGACTTTGAGCGAAAATCATCAAGTGAGGAAAAACCCCAAACCCAAACACCTACAAACCCAAAGTGATTGAGCATCACTGAAGAAGTTGATCCTGTGTGGATCCGACGCTTGTTACCTTTGAAGACTGTGCTTCTTCCAGACGGTTAGGCGTCAAGG
This sequence comes from Triticum aestivum, assembly GCF_018294505.1. NCBI lineage: Eukaryota > Viridiplantae > Streptophyta > Magnoliopsida > Poales > Poaceae > Triticum > Triticum aestivum. The sequence goes on from NC_057798.1 coordinate 82,892,514, forward strand.
TCTAGAGCATCCAAGAGGAATTGTGGATCGCCGAGTGACCAAGTCTGTGAAGGTTTGGAAGTCGCCTGAAGACTTACCACGAGTGATTGGATGAGGTCTGTGTGACCTTAGTTCAAGGAGAATACGGTGAGGACTGGGTGTCCTGAGTTGCGTGCTCAGCGACTGGGTGTCCGGGACTGTGTGTCCTCGAGTTTAAATACTCAGCCGCTCCAACCAGACGTACAACTGAGAGAGCAGTTGGAACTGGTCTACCAAATCATTGTCTTCACCAACCTACTGGTTCTATTTCCTCAACCCTTTCATTTCCTCATTACTGTGTTGAGTGTTTGTTCATATCTTTCTTTGAAGACTTTGACTGAAGACTTTCTCAATTTCCTCAGTTCAATTTCTTCAGTCTGTTTGTCTTCATCTTGTGTTATCCTGTGATTAAGCTTTCTGTACTCTGTGCTAGTCTTCATTTCATCATGATGACCATGCTTGTATTCTGTTATGCTTACTTCTGAGTACTTATTCCGCTGCTAATAGTTCTTCGCTAAGGAATTTCCTCACCGGCAAATTCCTCAGTGAAGAATTCATAAAAATCGCCTATTCACCCCCCCTCTAGTCGACATAACGCACTTTCAATTGGTATCAGAGCAAGGTACTCCCTTGTTCTGTGTGATTTTGGTTTAACCGCCTGGAGTTTTAGTCATGTCGACCGCAGGTATGATCGAGATCTTGGCTGGGTGTCCTACCTTTGATGGGACGGACTACCCCTACTGGAAAAGCAAGATGCGAATGCACCTCGAGGCAATTGACAACGATCTCTGGTATGTTGTGGAAAATGGTGTTCCCTCTGTTTCACCCTCACTGAACGCTACCGATGTGAAGAGATTCAAGCAACTCGATTCTCAAGCGAAGAATATCATATGTGGCCATCTGAGTAAAGGATAGTATGGAAGAGTGAGTGCTTTGGAAACTGCTAAGCTTATCTGGGATAGGCTGTCCAAAGTGAATGAAGGAGTCTCAACTCAACGTGACTCTCGATTTGATGTTCTTCGGAATCTCTTCAACCGCTTCAAAAGACTCGACAATGAAAATGTCCAACAAACCTTTGATCGCCTCACTGACATCTCAAATGAGCTTCAAGCCCTCGGTGCCACTGACATCACTGACCATGAGGTGGTGAAGAAACTGTTGAGATCGCTTGATTCCTCATTTGATACTCTGGGTCTGATGATACAAGAACAGGCTGACTACAAGTCTCTTGATCCTGCCGATATCCTCGAAAGGCTAAATTGTCAGGACCCCGACTCGATGTCACATCGATCTAGCTGGTAACACCTCATATCACTTTGCGGCCTCACGCACGGTATCCCCACGGGTGTCGTCTTACCTTTTCCCGGGACCGTTTGCGCCTTTTGGCTCACGTATATGATAGTGTCGCTAGCATCCATATGATAAGGAGTCCGGGCTGACATGACTAGTCGTAAACCCAAAGTGGCACAGACTTACAGGGACAGGCATCCATGACCCAGCTTCGAACGTGTCGGTCATCAGCAAGTGGGTCCGGGCTGTAGCACTGGGCTAGCAGGACTCCGGTAAACCGGGCTGTAGCGGGCTAACAGGACTCCGGTACTCAAAGCGTGACATTTCCCCGAAGGGACAGACACAGGAACGAAGAAGGACACATGCCGGCCAGCCTAAGTGTTCCAGAGCAGTAGCAAGCTACCATGGCTCAGCGGTAACACTAGGAGACATTTCCCGGTAAGAGAGGCTACTAAAGATAAACAACTAGATAGTCAGATCCCACACATACCAAGCATTTCAATCATACACACAATATGCTCGATATGTGCAAATACAACGAAGCATCACAACATGACTCTATGACACAAGCACTTTATTTAAGGCTCAGGGAGCCATACATATCATACACAAAGGTACGGGTCTCACGACCCAACATACAAGTCATACAGTCATACAAACCAGCAGCGGAAGTAACTTGTCTGAGTACAAACAACTAGTAAAAATAAAAGAGGCTTGGAAAGCCTAGCTATACTACGTGGTCCATCACAAGCTCAGGGTCACCACCTGGGTCTTTAGCCTACTCGTTGATGTCAACATCTACATAGAACCCATCAGAAGGGGTTGCAGCGTCTTCTGTAAAAATGTAGATTATAGCAACATGAGTACAAAGGTACTCAGCAAGACTTACATCAGATCCTACATACATGCTTAGTATCAAGAAGGGTTGGTGGAGTTATTGCAGCAAGCCAGCTTTGACTCTTGGCTAGGCTATCCTACGATACTCCAACTTGAAATGTTTTGCGCACACGAGTCCACTACTCACCACTTCAATACACTACCGAGGATCCACCTCCGTCTTCCTACGGAAGAGCCATCCTCGGCACTCACACTTATCTTGAGGCTTTTAGTAGTCTCCATTTACTTGTCTATGAACTGTATAGGCAACCAAGTAGTCCTTTACCGCGGACGCGGCTATTCGAATAGATCATGTTAACCCTGCAGGGGTGTACTTCTTCATACATGTTTCCACCACTTAGCGTCTGCACACGACATGTGCTCGGCAGACTTCAAGCGAAAGCCGACGTGGGTGTAGACCACGACCTACCTAAACACTTAAGCCTCTAGTCCAGGTTTATAGCCTATTCAGGTTCCATCCGCAGGGAGTCCGGCCGAGGTTTCCCATACGGCCCCGAACGATGTGAACAGGGTTCCCGAGATACCTAACGGGTATTCGGTACACCGTGCCACGTACCTACCGCATCACAGCCCACCCCTACGGTCAGCGCTGTCCACGGCCTCCAGTAGGCTACAAACACCAGAAACTACTTGCAACTCCTGGACGGAGAACTGGGGTGAATAAGAAGTCGAGAGGGTCCATTGGTTTCGGGCCCAATGCATGGTAGTAGCTGATTCTTAAATCACACATACAGATCTCAGTGCTTAAGGTCGGCTTCAATGAAACAACCCACCATGTACTCCTACATGGCCTCTCATCGATACCTTTACCAAATCGTGTTCACCACACCACTCTCATTACCGACATAATCATTTCACTCTAGCCCATCACCCAGATGAACCAGACCTGACACGACTCTAAGCATAGCAGGCTTAGCAAGGTAGGAACAACACATACATATGGCTCAATCAACTCCTACACATGCTAGTGGGTTTCATCTAGTTACTGTGGCAATGACAGGTCATGCAGAGGAAATGGGTTCAACTACCGTAACACACAGCAGTTTGAATCGCGTTGTCTTAATGCAGTAAAAGAGAGCAGGGGCGAGAACATGGGATTGTATCGATATGATCAGATGGTTGGTTGCTTGCCTGATGGTTCGTTGCACGGATACGGTTCTTCGTTAGGGTAATCACGGTACTCCTCGGGGACAGATCCTGTCGCAAAGGACATCGATACACAAACATCACCAAACAATATGCAACAATATGATGCATGCATGAAACATGGCAATATGAGTGTGTTGGGCTAATGCAACTAAAACCAGAAGGGTTTGAACAAATTTGAATCAAGGATTCAAATTTCAAATTCAAATATGGCCTTTTAAAGTGCCTTTTCTTGTTCTGATTAAAACATCAACTTAACTTGTTTGATCATGCATGGAAATGGTACAGATGGATAGATTGGATTTTTCTGATCATTTTTCATATATAATTTGTCCAATTTGGAGTTACAGAATAAAAGTTATGAATTTTTGAAGTTTAATTAATATTCTGGAATTTCCTGATTTAATTCAACGCTGTCAGGACCCCGACTCGATGTCACATCGATCTAGCCGGTAACACTTCATATCACTTTGCGGCCTCACGCACGGTATTCCCACGGGTGTCGCCTTACCTTTGCCCGGGACCGTTTGCGCCTTTTGGCTCACGTATATGATAGTGTCGCTAGCATCCATATGATAAAGAGCCCAGGCTGACATGACTAGTTGTAAACCCAAAGTGGCACAGACTTACAGGGACAGGCATCCATGACCCAGCTTCGAACGTGTCGGTCATCAGCAAGTGGGTCCGGGCTGTAGCACTGGGCTAGCAGGACTCCGGTAAACCGGGCTGTAGCGGGCTAACAGGACTCCGGTACTCAAAGCGTGACATTTCCCCGAAGGGACAGACACAGGAACGAAGAAGGACACATGCCGGCCAGCCTAAGTGTTCCAGAGCAGTAGCAAGCTACCAAGGCTCAGCGGTAACACTAGGAGACATTTCCCGGTAAGAGAGGCTACTAAAGATAAACAACTAGATAGTCAGATCCCACACATACCAAGCATTTCAATCATACACACAATATGCTCGATATGTGCAAATACAACGAAGCATCACAACATGACTCTATGACACAAGTACTTTATTTAAGGCTCAGGGAGCCATACATAACATACACCAAGGTACGGGTCTCACGACCCAACATACAAGTCATACAGTCATACAAGCCAGCAGCGGAAGTAACTTGTTTGAGTACAGACAACTAGTAAAATAAAAGAGGCTTGGAAAGCCTAGCTATACTACGTGGTCCATCACAAGCTCAGGGTCACCACCTGGGTCTTTAGCCTACTCGTTGATGTCAACGTCTACATAGAACCCATCAGAAGGGGTTGCAGCGTCTTCTGTAAAATGTAGATTATAGCAACATGAGTACAAAGGTACTCAGCAAGACTTACATCAGATCCTACATACATGCATAGTATCAAGAAGGGTTGGTGGAGTTATTGCAGCAAGCCAGCTTTGACTCTTGGCTAGGCTATCCTACGATACTCCAACTTGAAATGGTTTTGCGCACACGAGTCCACTACTCACCACTTCAATACACTACCGAGGATCCACCTCCGTCTTCCTACGGAAGAGCCATCCTCGGCACTCACACTTATCTTGAGGCTTTTAGTAGTTTCCATTTACTTGTCTATGAACTGTATAGGCAACCAAGTAGTCCTTTACCGCGGACGCGGCTATTCGAAAAGATCATGTTAACCCTGCAGGGGTGTACTTCTTCATACATGTTTCGACCACTTAGCGTCTGCACACGACATGTGCTCGGCAGACTTCAAGCGAAAGCCGACGTGGGTGTAGACCACGACCTACCTAAACACTTAAGCCTCTAGTCCAGGTTTATCGCCTATTCAGGTTCCATCCGCAGGGAGTCCGGCCGAGGTTTCCCATACGGCCCCGAACGATGTGAACAGGGTTCCCGAGATACCTAACGGGTATTCGGTACACCGTGCCACGTACCTACCGCATCACAGCCCACCCCTACGGTCAGCGCTGTCCACGGCCTCCAGTAGGCTACAAACACCAGAAACTACTTGCAACTCCTGGACAGAGAGCTAGGGTGAATAAGAAGTCGAGCGGGGTCATATTTCAGGGCCCAATGCATGGTAGTAGCTGTATCTTAAATCACATATACAGATCTCAGTGCTTAAGGTCGGCTTCAATGAAACAACCCACCATGTACTCCTACATGGCCTCTCATCGATACCTTTACCAAATCGTGTTCACCTCACCACTCTCATTACCGACATAATCATTTCACTCTAGCCCATCTCCCAGATGAACCAGACCTGACACGACTCTAAGCATAGCAGGCATAGCAAGGTAGGAACAACACATACATATGGCTCAATCAACTCCTACACATGCTAGTGGGTTTCATCTAGTTACTGTGGCAATGACAGGTCATGCAGAGGAAATGGGTTCAACTACCGTAGCACACAGCAGTTTGAATCACGTTGTCTTAATGCAGTAAAAGAGAGCAGGAGCGAGAACATGGGATTGTATCGATATGATCAAATGGTTGGTTGCTTGCCTGATGGTTCGATGCACTGATATGGTTCTTCGTTAGGGTAATCACGGTATTCCTCGGGGGCAGAACCTGTCGCAAAGGACATCGATACACAAGCATCACCAAACAATGTGCAACAATATGATGCATGCATGAAACATGGCAATATGAGTGTGTTGGGCTAATGCAACTAAAACCAGAAGGGTTTGAACAAATTTGAATCAAAGATTCAAATTTCAAACTCAAACATGGCCTCTTTAAGTGCTTTTCCTTGTTCTGCTTAAAACATCAATTTAACTTGTTTGATCATGCATGAAAATAGTACAGATGGATAGATTGGATTTTTCTGATCATTTTTCATATATAACTTGTCCAATTTGGAGTTACAGAATAAAAGTTATGAATTTTTGAAGTTTAAATAATATTCTGGAATTTCCTGATTTAATTTAAATCCAGAAAATCAATTACTGCGTCAGCCTGACGTCAGCATGACGTCAGTGGTCAACTGCGATTGGCTGGAGTCAAACCTGACGTGTGGGGGCCACACGTCAGTGACAGGGGGGTTTAACAGGTTTAATTTAATCCTAATTAGGGATTAGTGGCGCTGGGGCCCACTGTCAGTGTCAGGGGGGGTTGACTAACAGTAGTTAGCGCTAACCTAACCACCTGGCCGACAGGGCCCACGCGTCAGTGACCCTGGGGGGTCAAACCCTAGGTCGGACAAGTCAAACCCCACCGCCGACATGACGCCGGCGAGGTCCGAGACGGCGGCGAAAGTGCTTTTTGCCATTCCGGCAACCAAATGGACGGCGAAAGGCATCTACGTGTTGCTGAGGTTGAGCCGCGACTATTGGTGGTGGTGGTTGGGCTCGGGGTGGCCGGAGTTGACGACGGCGAGCTCGGCTGCGGCGGCCGGAGTTCGGGTGCGGTCGGAAACGGCGTTGCAGGGCGTTAGGGGAGGTGTTGGTGCGTGCTACGTGCTCCTAGTGAGGTGTGGAGCACGATGGTATGCTCGGTTGGGCGCTACGGCGACCGTGGCCACGACGGCGACATCGTCGGCGGCGTGGAGCTCTCGGCCGAGGTGGGGCTAGGGCCTAGAGGTCGGGAGAGACCAGGGGAGAAGGGGGAAATGACTCGGGGGCTCACCGCGGTTGCAGTGGGCGTCGAAGCGGGCTCGGGGACGCGCCGGAGACGACGAATTCGACGGCGACGATGATCGGAGCCCGAAGAGGGGAACGGCGACGTGGCGGCGATGCAGGGCTTCCGGGGAGCTGTGGAGCGGTGGGGAGGAAGAGGGGGTTGTGGCGGAGCTTCTGAGCTAGTCGGGGGAGCGAGGGGTGGCCGGAGATGGCTGCTACGGTGAACGGCGGCGACGGTGGTGTTCGGCCGTGTGAGAGAGAGAGCGAGGGAGAGGAAGGAAGAGCCGGGGGAGAGTGAGAGAGAGCAGGGGGGATCGGGACGGCCTGCGGGAGTCGTCCACGCGGCCAGGAGCTCGTCGGCAAGCAGGAGGTGGCCGCGCGGCCGTGCGCGCGCGAGCACGCAGCAGCTTCGGGGCGAGGGGAGGAAGACGACGGAGGGCTGCAGTGTTGGGCTGGGTCGGCTGCTGGCTGGGCCGGCCAGCTGGCTGGGCCGCACAGTGGAGGAGCCCAGGTAAGTTCCTCCTGTTATTTCTTTTCTGTTTTCTAATTTCTGACATTTGTTTTGATTTAAATAAAATATTAAATCATTTTATTTCCTTATGCCAATTTTTGCAGGAGCTAGATATATTATTTCAGAGCTCCTTTATAAATGGCATAATATTTGGACATATATTAATATATATAATTAATATATTTCCAATGCAAGTAGTTATGCATTAATTCCAAATGCCCAAAATAAATGTCCATGAGCCACTAAAATATTTGTTTGATTTTTATCTCTGTCCAATATTTTCAGAGAGCAACATGAGCATTTTCTTGGATCCTTTTGGAGAAATTTTTATTTGGGTCATTTTCAAAATGATTCTGAGGGTTTCACAGATCCCCATTTCAAGTTTCTGATGAAAGAGTAAACATGATGCAACACTCTAATGCATGACTAACTAGGATGTGACAACTCACCCCCACTCAAAAGAATCTCGTCCCGAGATTTGGGTTCCTCCGGGAAGAAGGCGGGATACTCGAGTCGAAGACGATCCTCCCTTTCCCAGGTTGCTTCATCCTCAGAATGGTGCGACCATTGAACCTTGAGAAACTTGATATTATGACGTCGCGTGGTACGTTCGGCTTGATCGAGGATACGACTGGGGTACTCTCGATATGTAAGATCATCTTGGAGATCAAGCGTTTCGTGGTCCACTTCACGGATAGGATCCGAGAAGCAACGCCTGAGTTGAGAAACATGGAAGACATCGTGAACTCTGGAGAGGTGCGGAGGTAGTTCCAACTGGTAGGCAACTTCTCCTCGTTTGGCAAGAATGCGAAAAGGTCCAATGTAACGAGGAGCCAATTTGCCTTTGATACCGAAACGATGGGTTCCCTTCAGAGGGGTGACCCGAAGATAAGCCTTCTCGTCAACCTCGAAAGTCATAGCCTTATGTTTTCGGTCATATTGACTCTTTTGACGGGATTGGGCTGTTTTCAACTTTTCACGAACGATACGAACTTGTTCTTCTGCTTCCTGAATCATGTCCGGGCCAAAGAATTGTCTTTCCCCGGTCTCTGACCAGTTAAGGGGTGTTCGACATCGTCGTCCATAGAGAACTTCAAAAGGGGCTTTAACCAAGCTAGATTGATAGCTGTTGTTGTAGGCGAATTCGGCAAATGGAAGGCACTTCTCCCAGTCCATTCCGAAAGAGATAACAGAGGCTCGAAGCATGTCTTCTAGAATTTGGTTGACGCGTTCCACTTGACCACTTGACTAAGGGTGGAAAGCGGTGCTGAAGGAGAGACGGGTTCCCATAGCATTTTGGAAGCTTTCCCAAAATCGAGAGGTGAAAAGACTTCCTCGATCCGAGTTAATTTCCAAAGGAACACCATGGAGAGACACTATTCGGGAGATGTACAAATCTGCCAGCTGACTAGCGGTTATACTCTCACGAACAGGTAAGAAATGGGCTACTTTGGAAAGACGATCGACCACGACGAAAATAGCATTATTCCCTCTCTTGGTCCTGGGAAAACCGGTAATGAAATCCATACCAATTTTATCCCATTTCCATTCAGGAATAGCTAAGGGTTGAAGGGTGCCAGCAGGCCGTTGATGCTCTGCTTTTACACGACGACAGACGTCGCAATTTGCAATATACTGAGCAATTTCTCTCTTCATCCTAGTCCACCAGAACCTCTGGCGTAGGTCCTGATACATTTTAGTGCTACCGGGATGAATGGTGAGAGGAGATTCATGAGCTTCTTTAAGGATCAACTGCCGTAGATGTTGGTTCTTGGGAACCACTAGACGGTTCTCAAAGTACACAACACCATGATCATTAGTGGAGAAACAACTAGCACCTCCGCTAGCAATGTTCTCTTTGATTTTAGATATTCCCTTATCTCGCTTTTGGGCAGCGATGATTTGATCCGTAAGAGTAGGTTTTGCCACCAAGGTGGAGAGAAAACCTTGAGGAACAATGTGAAGGTTAAGCTTCTGAAATTCCTCATGGAGAAGCGGCTGACTTTGTTGTAACATCAGGTTGTTACAATAAGATTTACGACTTAGCGCATCAGCCATGACGTTGGCTTTCCCTGGGGTGTAGGTTATTCCTAAATCGAAGTCTGTGATCAATTCAACCCAACGTCTCTGCCTGAGATTCAAATCCGGTTGGGTGAAGATGTACTTCAGACTTTGGTGATCAGTGAATATTTCGCAATGATTACCGAGGAGGTAATGTCGCCAGGTCTTAAGTGCATAGACTACGGCTGCAAGCTCTAGATCATGAGTAGGATAATTCTCCTCATGTGGGTGCAATTGCCGTGAAGCGTAAGCAATTACGTGTCGATCTTGCATAAGAATGCAACCTAGTCCTTGTCGCGAGGCGTCGCAGTAGATAACAAAGTCCTTGGAGAAGTCTGGCGGTACCAGTACGGGAGCAGAGGTCAGGCGTCTTTTCAGTTCCTGAAAGCTGTGCTCACATTGTGGAGTCCATTCGAACTTCTTATCTTTCTTGAGGAGTTCGGTTAGAGGTTTAGCAACCTTGGAGAAGTTCTCGACAAAGCGACGACAATAGCTCGCTAAGCCTAGAAAACTCCGAACTTGCTTGACCGATTCAGGCGGAGTCCAATCAAGGACGGCTTGAACCCGCTCAGGGTTAACAGCAATACCTTTACCAGATATTACATGACCCAGATAGGTCACTTCTGACAACCAGAATTCACATTTTGAAAATTTGGCATAAAGGCGATGCTCTCGAAGTTTCTTCAACACTAGCCTTAAATGTTCGGCATGTTCTTCCTCGTTCTTGGAGTAGATGAGTATATCATCGAGATAAACTACGACGAATTTATCCAAATACTCCATGAAGATTGAGTTCATTAACCGAGAAAAGGTGGCTGGAGCGTTGGTTAAACCGAAGGACATGACGGTGTACTCGTATTGGCCATAACGAGTAACAAAGGCCGTTTTGGGAATGTCTCCGTTTCTGATTTTGATTTGATGGTAGCCCAACCTCAAATCCATCTTGGAGAAGACTGAGGATCCAGCGAGCTGATCATACAGATCGTTGATCCTGGGAAGTGGATATTTGTTCTTGATTGTGACCAAATTGACAGGTCGGTAATCTACAACCATCCGGTCCGTACCATCCTTTTTCTTGACGAATAGGACGGGGCAAGCCCACGGAGATGAACTAGGGCGGATGAAACCCTTTTTCAAGGACTCATCGAGTTGTTTCTTAAGCTCGGCTAGTTCTAGGGGTGCCATCTTATAGGGTCTTCTAGCAATCGGAACGGTTCCGGGGATGAGGTCTATTACGAACTCAACATCCCTGTCAGGTGGAACACCTGGCAGTTCCTCTGGGAAGACATCCGGGAAGTCACGGACTACCAGAACGTCCTCAAGGTCTGGCAAAGGGCTGGCGTTAAGAGAATATAACTGTCGCTTGGCTATTCGGGTCAAGACATTGACTACCTTCCCCGAAGGATGAGTGAGTTGAACAGTCCTAGAGAAGCAATCAATTTTGGCATGATGAGCTGACATCCAGTCCATACCCAAAATGATATTAATATCTGAAGATTTAAGGGCTATCAAAGATGCAAGGAAAACAAGTCTGTCGACTTGGATTTCATTTCCATGGCTTACTCTAGAGGTTTGCCATTTGGATCCCGGAGTTTGAATTACTATAGAGGTTGGCATATCACCGAATGCGACGTTATGCAAGCGAGCATAGTTTTCAGATATAAAAGAATGAGAGGCTCCTGTATCGAAAAGAACAGATGCCGGGTGGCAATTAACAAGAAGCGTACCGAGAACGACGTTGGGATCCTCTTGAGCTTCTTCGGCAGAGATACAGTTGACATGGCCACGTGAGGCGGTGGCCGGCTTGGCGTGGAATATTTTTCCTGTCGGCTTGCCACGGCCAACAGCTTTAGCAGATTGATTGGGGTTGGTCTGGGGACACTCACGCATATAGTGGCCAGATTCCCCACACTTGAAACAAGTCACGGAACTGGTACGTGGAGGAGCATTATTGGTTGGACCCCCATAGGGCTTGGCTGGAGCAGACTGTTGAACGGGGCGAGGCGCCTGGAAAGATGGCCTCGGTGTGAACCTGGGTGGCAGGGCGGTGTTGGGCACCCACACGCGGCGCTTCTGAGGACCAGCACCGGATGAGGAACCCATGTCACGGCCATGCTTGCGTGTTGCGTCATAGTCAGTCTGACCAGTTTCAGCACTGATGGCTTTGTTGACAAGTTTCGAAAAAGATGTGCACTCATGCAGGCGGAGGTCGCGGCGAAGCTCAGGACTAAGGCCCTTACGGAACCTTGCTTGCTTCTTGGCGTCAGTAGACACTTCCTCAGTTGCATATCGCGCGAGATTACCAAACTCCCTGCTATAGACATCCACAGAAAGTCGGCCTTGGGTGAAATTGCAAAATTCTTCACGTTTACGGTCCATGAGACCCTCCGGAATGTGATGTTCACGGAAAGCCTCACTAAACTCAGCCCAAGTAGTGACATGGCCCGCTGGGCGCATAGCTCCATAATTCTCCCACCATAGACTGGCGGGGCCTTCAAGATGATATGCAGCAAAGGTGACCTTGTCAGCCTCCGCTACCAGCGCGGAACGCAGTTTGTGAGAGATACTGCGAAGCCAGTCATCAGCGTCGAGAGGCTCGACGGAGTGGTGGAACGTGGGTGGATGCAATTTGATAAAATCACTGAGTGACACCACGTTAGCCCTCTGATGGTGTGCTGTATTCTGTTCAATACGCTCCAACAAACGGTTAGTCTCCCGCTTGTTTCTCTCAGCTTCCATCATAACCTCGGCTAGTGAAGGAGGTTGAGGCAGATTTTCATTCCTGCCTTCACTGCCCTCGGCCTGCTCTTGGGAAGCAGGGTTAGCGTGCGTGTTGACCATCCTAGGTGAACAAGACAATGATTTAGTCAGGATGGTAAAATCCCGACATAGGATACATAATGTAAGGAATAACTCGGAATGCAAGATGATCATCCGTATGACATGGTAGATACAGAAACTGCTTCTTTTATTCCATCGTCATACACACCATACAGGGTTTAGTACAAGACCAAACAAAGTACTATTACGGTGACAAGAGGATTACATCTCATCGGAGGCATTCCAAGCTCCTATACATTATTTTTCTACATCTCCGGAAAGAGTACAAACTAGGTCATATCCCACGAGTCACGCGGGACGATAGAGGACACAGCTAGTGCGAACTAGTGATACTACCACTAGCTCAGACCGATCCGTAGTAGTCCTCGTAGAAGTCACCTCCATAGCCGGGAAGTTCAACATGATCATCCGGAAACAAACGGTCTCGCGGAGCTTGTGGACCATAGGGGCTAGGACGAGGCCTTGGACCAACAAACGGTGGCCTGCGGGGACCGCGAGGTGGGGTGATGCCTCCTACATCACGCCAAACCATCACGTCCGGCAGAGCAGATCTCACAGGATTGAGATCGCGCATATCTGAGAATCCAGCTTGCACCGCCGGTGCGAACCGAGTCAAAGTGGCCCAGTGGTCAGCACGGGTATTGAAGAGCTCTAACCTCAAGGCCCGATTTTCACGGTCCTTATCCTCGAGCATCTCAGCAGTGGTGCGAGTCCGTGAATCCTCCTGAGTGGAGTCAGCATAGATAGCCTGGAGATACCCTTGTGCTCCCGGAAGTGATCCTGGCATATACCGGAAGTCAGAGTCCCGAAATAAACCAAATCTGACTCGCATAATGGTCATCATAGAGTAGGCGGCGTCCTGCACAGCCATCTCAATGGTAACCCCGAGTCCATAGGAACAGTGAAGAGGCTCGGTGGATCCAGGATAAGATGGAAATATCCTGACAGTGCAGAGATACTGGCTTTGATTAAAATCTCGGAATTGCTCTTCGACTGTGTACTCAGGATACCAGCGGTATCCAGCCTCAGTCATTACCCTGACCAACTTAGCAGTATGGCCGGGTACATCTAGGCATCGAGTCAGGCGAACCACTTGATTAAGGTCGCGAGTGGCCATCTGAAAGCACAATCATAATGCAAAGGCATTAGAATTTCTAGCAAAATTTTGGCAGCATAACAGCTGTAAATGCTCAAAAAGGATTTTGAGACATTTGACAAAGGATTTCGTACATACTCAACATCATCATATCAAAGTTCTGAAACCATTCTGGCAACATAATGTGGTAGTAGAACTGAACTAGGCTTGTAACCATCAAACCTATAAGGTACTACTGATTAGTAACTCGTGATCCTGATAGAGAGAAAAGATCCTAATTCCTTATCCCCCGGTGGAAGAATGGACTGACTCAGATCAGAAAGTCATAAGATAAAGGAGTAAAAAGAGCCTTACGTTCCAACCCACAAACAATTCCCCTACATATAACTAAAGAATTTCTAGACTCAACATCGACCAGTTTGGCTTGGAGAACCTACAGGCAGTCCGGCTCTGATGCCAACGCTGTCAGGACCCCGACTCGATGTCACATCGATCTAGCTGGTAACACCTCATATCACTTTGCGGCCTCACGCACGGTATCCCCACGGGTGTCGTCTTACCTTTTCCCGGGACCGTTTGCGCCTTTTGGCTCACGTATATGATAGTGTCGCTAGCATCCATATGATAAGGAGTCCGGGCTGACATGACTAGTCGTAAACCCAAAGTGGCACAGACTTACAGGGACAGGCATCCATGACCCAGCTTCGAACGTGTCGGTCATCAGCAAGTGGGTCCGGGCTGTAGCACTGGGCTAGCAGGACTCCGGTAAACCGGGCTGTAGCGGGCTAACAGGACTCCGGTACTCAAAGCGTGACATTTCCCCGAAGGGACAGACACAGGAACGAAGAACGACACATGCCGGCCAGCCTAAGTGTTCCAGAGCAGTAGCAAGCTACCATGGCTCAGCGGTAACACTAGGAGACATTTCCCGGTAAGAGAGGCTACTAAAGATAAACAACTAGATAGTCAGATCCCACACATACCAAGCATTTCAATCATACACACAATATGCTCGATATGTGCAAATACAACGAAGCATCACAACATGACTCTATGACACAAGCACTTTATTTAAGGCTCGGGGAGCCATACATATCATACACAAAGGTACGGGTCTCACGACCCAACATACAAGTCATACAGTCATACAAACCAGCAGCGGAAGTAACTTCTCTGAGTACAGACAACTAGTAAAAATAAAAGAGGCTTGGAAAGCCTAGCTATACTACGTGGTCCATCACAAGCTCAGGGTCACCACCTATGTCTTTAGCCTACTCGTTGATGTCAACGTCTACATAGAACCCATCAGAAGGGGTTGCAGCGTCTTCTGTAAAAATGTAGATTATAGCAACATGAGTACAAAGGTACTCAGCAAGACTTACATCAGATCCTACATACATGCTTAGTATCAAGAAGGGTTGGTGGAGTTATTGCAGCAAGCCAGCTTTGACTCTTGGCTAGGCTATCCTACGATACTCCAACTTGAAATGTTTTGCGCACACGAGTCCACTACTCACCACTTCAATACACTACCGAGGATCCACCTCCGTCTTCCTACGGAAGAGCCATCCTCGGCACTCACACTTATCTTGAGGCTTTTAGTAGTCTCCATTTACTTGTCTATGAACTGTATAGGCAACCAAGTAGTCCTTTACCGCGGACGCGGCTATTCGAATAGATCATGTTAACCCTGCAGGGGTGTACTTCTTCATACATGTTTCCACCACTTAGCGTCTGCACACGACATGTGCTCGGCAGACTTCAAGCGAAAGCCAACGTGGCTGTAGACCACGACCTACCTAAACACTTAAGCCTCTAGTCCAGGTTTATCGCCTATTCAGGTTCCATCCGCAGGGAGTCCGGCCGAGGTTTCCCATACGGCCCCGAACGATGTGAACAGGGTTCCCGAGATACCTAACGGGTATTCGGTACACCGTGCCACGTACCTACCGCATCACAGCCCACCCCTACGGTTAGCGCTGTCCACGGCCTCCAGTAGGCTACAAACACCAGAAACTACTTGCAACTCCTGGACAGAGAGCTAGGGTGAATAAGAAGTCGAGCGGGGTCATATTTCAGGGCCCAATGCATGGTAGTAGCTGTATCTTAAATCACATATACAGATCTCAGTGCTTAAGGTCGGCTTCAATGAAACAACCCACCATGTACTCCTACATGGCCTCTCATCGATACCTTTACCAAATCGTGTTCACCACACCACTCTCATTACCGACATAATCATTTCACTCTAGCCCATCTCCCAGATGAACCAGACCTGACACGACTCTAAGCATAGCAGGCATAGCAAGGTAGGAACAACACATACATATGGCTCAATCAACTCCTACACATGCTAGTGGGTTTCATCTAGTTACTGTGGCAATGACAGGTCATGCAGAGGAAATGGGTTCAACTACCGTAGCACACAGCAGTTTGAATCGCGTTGTCTTAATGCAGTAAAAGAGAGCAGGAGCGAGAACATGGGATTGTATCGATATGATCAAATGGTTGGTTGCTTGCCTGATGGTTCGATGCACTGATATGGTTCTTCGTTAGGGTAATCACGGTATTCCTCGGGGGCAGAACCTGTCGCAAAGGACATCGATACACAAGCATCACCGAACAATGTGCAACAATATGATGCATGCATGAAACATGGCAATATGAGTGTGTTGGGCTAATGCAACTAAAACCAGAAGGGTTTGAACAAATTTGAATCAAAGATTCAAATTTCAAACTCAAACATGGCCTCTTTAAGTGCTTTTCCTTGTTCTGCTTAAAACATCAATTTAACTTGTTTGATCATGCATGAAAATAGTACGGATGGATAGATTCGATTTTTCTGATCATTTTTCATATATAACTTGTCCAATTTGGAGTTACAGAATAAAAGTTATGAATTTTTGAAGTTTAAATAATATTCTGGAATTTCCTAATTTATTTAAATCCAGAAAATCAATTACTGCGTCAGCCTGACGTCAGCATGACGTCAGTGGTCAACTGCGATTGGCTGGAGTCAAACCTGACGTGTGGGGGCCACACGTCAGTGACAGGGGGGGTTTAACAGGTTTAATTTAATCCTAATTAGGGATTAGTGGCGCTGGGGCCCACTGTCAGTGTCAGGGGGGGTTGACTAACAGTAGTTAGCGCTAACCTAACCACCTGGCCGACAGGGCCCACGCGTCAGTGACCCTGGGGGGTCAAACCCCAGGTCGGACAAGTCAAACCCCACCGGCGACATGACGCCGGCGAGGTCCGAGACGGCGGCGAAAGTGCTTTTTGCCATTCCGGCAACCAAATGGACGGCGGAAGGCATCTACGTGTTGCTGAGGTTGAGCCGCGACTATTGGTGGTGGTGGTTGGGCTCGGGGTGGCCGGAGTTGACGACGGCGAGCTCGGCTGCGGCGGCCGGAGTTCGGGTGCGGTCGGAAACGGCGTTGCAGGGCGTTAGGGGAGGTGTTGGTGCGTGCTACGTGCTCCTAGTGAGGTGTGGAGCACGATGGTATGCTCGGTTGGGCGCTACGGCGACCGTGGCCACGACGGCGACATCGTCGGCGGCGTGGAGCTCTCGGCCGAGGTGGGGCTAGGGCCTAGAGGTCGGGAGAGACCAGGGGAGAAGGGGGAAACGACTCGGGGGCTCACCGCGGTTGCAGTGGGCGTCGAAGCGGGCTCGGGGACGCGCCGGAGACGACGAATTCGACGGCGACGATGATCGGAGCCCGAAGAGGGGAAAGGCGACGTGGCGGCGATGCAGGGCTTCCGGGGAGCTGTGGAGCGGTGGGGAGGAAGAGGGGGTTGTGGCGGAGCTTCTGAGCTAGTCGGGGGAGCGAGGGGTGGCCGGAGATGGCTGCTACGATGAACGGCGGCGACGGTGGTGTTCGGCCGTGTGAGAGAGAGAGCGAGGGAGAGGAAGGAAGAGCCGGGGGAGAGTGAGAGAGAGCAGGGGGGATCGGGACGGCCTGCGGGAGTCGTCCACGCGGCCAGGAGCTCGTCGGCAAGCAGGAGGTGGCCGCGCGGCCGTGCGCGCGCGAGCACGCAGCAGCTTCGGGGCGAGGGGAGGAAGACGACGGAGGGCTGCAGTGTTGGGCTGGGTCGGCTGCTGGCTAGGCCGGCCAGCTGGCTGGGCCGCACAGTGGAGGAGCCCAGGTAAGTTCCTCCTGTTATTTCTTTTCTGTTTTCTAATTTCTGACATTTGTTTTGATTTAAATAAAATATTAAATCATTTTATTTCCTTATGCCAATTTTTGCAGGAGCTAGATATATTATTTTAGAGCTCCTTTATAAATGGCATAATATTTGGACATATATTAATATATATAATTAATATATTTCCAATGCAAGTAGTTATGCATTAATTCCAAATGCCCAAAATAAATGTCCATGAGCCACTAAAATATTGGTTTGATTTTTATCTCTGTCCAATATTTTCAGAGAGCAACATGAGCATTTTCTTGGATCCTTTTGGAGAAATTTTTATTTGGGTCATTTTCAAAATGATTCTGAGGGTTTCACAGATCCCCATTTCAAGTTTCTGATGAAAGAGTAAACATGATGCAACACTCTAATGCATGACTAACTAGGATGTGACATAAATACTCACGAGTTCCAGCTTGCTGAAAAGAGAGATCTCTATGGTTCGAGCTATGGCAAACCACGTGCCCTGAAGGCTAAGGTTGTGTCTGAGTCTGAATGTGAGGACTCTGGTAGTAGCCTTGGTGATCCTGAAGAATTGAGCCAGGAGCTAGCACTGCTCGTGAAGAAATTCCATAAGTTCTCAAGACGTGGTCGCTTTGGAAAATCCTCAAGAAGCAGTGATTCCTCATCAAGTGACTATAAGAGAAGGCTGTGCCACAAATGCAAGAAACCTGGTCATTATATTCAAGATTGTCCTCAGTGGGAAAAGGAATTGAAGAAGAAGAAATACAAGGATTACAGTTCTGATGATGCAAAGAAGAAGAAGAAATCGTCAAAATCTTCATCATCAAAATCCTCAAAGTCTTCATCTCACAAGAAGAGCAGCTCCAAGAAGGATCGGGCATTCATTGGCAAGGAAATGGACTCTGAAGTTGAATCTGAGGAAAATGAGGAAGAGGAGGCGTCTGAAGAATCTGAATCTGGTGTGGCGAGTCTGGCCTTCGCTACTGCTTTCGTCAGCAAGTCCATCTTCAACACTGAAGAAACTGAACCCACCGACAAGCCTGATGAAGATAATGATGACTACGCTCCCACCTATTGCTTCATGGCAAAAGGTGCAAAGGTACTCAAATACACCTCCTCTGAATCTAGTGAAAATGAATCTGACGAGAATCTCAAGCCCAGCTGCTCTAAACATGCAAAGATTGCTGTAAAATAACAAAGGGCTTTTGAAAAGGTTTAAAACATGCTAGACAAAAGTGATGATATGTTGGGTGAAGAAATGGATCGCACTAAAGCCCTGACTGAAAATCTTCAGAGACTTCATTCTAGGTTTGATAACCTTCAAAGTCATCATAACACTCTCTTATCTGATCATGAGAAACTTTCTTATGAATTTCTTCAAAGAAAGCAAGATCTTGAGAAGCTAAGAGTGAGTTATGAAGATCTTCAGAAGGAGCGTGATTCATTACTTGCTCAACAAATCAACACTTCTCAGGAAGAATTTGTTCCTCCATGCTTAAAGTGCATTGAATGTGAATCTGCTAATTCTTCACCTGAATGTTCAAATGCTTCAACTGTTACAAATTCTTCACCTGCCTCTGCTATCACTAATTCCTCATCTAAGGACATTGCTAGTACCACTGACGATGCAGGGCTGAAGGAACTGTACATGACAAGCATGTACAAAAGCCTCAAAGGGCATCAGATTCTTTGTGATGTGCTCACAAAGCAGATCCTCAACAGAAACCCTAGGAAAGAGGGTATTGCCTTTGAGAGGAAACTTAATGCTGATGGAACATATTGGAAACCTGAGCAGTACCCCAAAACCTCATGGGTTGCTGCAAAGGGACCTCCAGTTGATCCATCCAAGTTATCTGGCTTTACATGTGAATCTTCTCATTCTTCTGATGAGTCATTTGACTCCAACTATAAACTATTCAAAAATCAGAATGGTGAAGTATTTGCTAGATATGTTGGGACTAACTGCAGGAACGGTTCCCCTATGAAGAAAATCTGGGTTCCCAAAAGTTATGTTGAAAGTCTTCAGGTGAATGTCCTCATGACACCACCTGTGAAGAATAGGAATCCTAGAACACACTCTTCATATGGATCCAAGTCCTCATATGGATCAAATTACTCAAATGGATCAAAGTCCTCATATGATTATCATCGTGCTAACCACTCTGTTTCGCAGGGTAGAGCTAAGGGCTACGAATATGCACATTATTCTTCAAATCATTATGTTCATAAGTCCTCGAAGAATTTCTCTGCTTATTCATATGCTTACCCTAACCCCTCTTATGTGAAACGAAATTGTTTGGCTTCTATGCCACCATTCTCGTATGGTGCTCGCAGAGTGATGAACTCTTTGCCACCCCTTCAGATGTGGGTGGTGAAGAAAAAGAACTAATCTCTTATGCAGGGTCAGGTCTCCAGACGTGCCTTACCGTCTGAAGAATTTGCTGGGGACCTGACAAAATTGCCTGAAAGGACACAGGCTAACCATGATGAAATGAATTTTCATTTCACACGTCCTCCTACTGCTATATCTATTTACCGCTTGATGAAATTCATCTGATGAACTTGATATCATATTCTTCACTGATGAAGCATATGAGATTGTAAGTTACACTAATTCATCTGCAGGATGATCAACCCAAAACCACTGAATGGGTCCTCGATAGTGGATGTACAAATCACATGACTGGTGACAAGAATATTTTGATGGATGCTCCCTTATCACCGTCACATCTGAAGCATATCATCTTTGTTGACAAAGGCAAAAGTCAGGTATTGGGTCTTGGTAAGGTTGCGATCTCTAAGGATAAACACATGGACAAAGTCATGCTTGTTGAGTCCTTAGGATACAACCTCATGTCAGTCTCAATGCTTTGTGATCTTGATATGGTTGTTGTCTTTGGCAAGTATCGCTGTGTTGTGATTATGGAAGCTGACAATTCCAAAGTCTTCGAAGGCTTTAAGAGAGGAGATTTGTATATTGTTGATTTCTCTACAGGACCACAACCAGCCGTGTGTCTACATGCAAAAGCTTCAGAAGGCTGGCTATGGCATCGACGACTTGGTCACGCAGGCATGAGGAATTTGCACACGCTTGCGAAGAAGAAGCATGTCATTGGCATTGAGAATGTCAAATTCCTCAAGGATCACTTATGCGGAGCCTGTGAAGCTGGAAAAATGACCAAGGCCAAGCATCCAGCGAAGACTATCATGACCACTACTCGTCCATTCGAATTGCTTCACATGGACCTCTTCGGACCTAATCATTACTCAGCATTCTCTAATGCTGCATCTCTATATGGTTTTGTCATTGTTGATGATTACTCTCGATATACATGGGTACACATTGTGACTTACAAACATGAAGTGCAGGAAGTCTTCAAACGATTTTACTCGAGGGCTTCAACCAACTTTGGTTTGAAGATCAAGCACATCAGAAGTGACAATGGAACTGAGTTCAAGAATTCCGGTCTTGATGACTATCTTGATGAACTTGGTATTACTCATGAGTTATCTGCTCCTTATACTCCTCAGCAAAATGGCGTCGTGGAGCGCAAGAACAGAACTCTTGTTGAGATGGCTCGCACTATCCTTGATGAATACAAAACGCCTCATCGTTTTTGGATTGATGCAATTGATACTGCGTGCCACATCATCAACAGAGTATATCTTCACAAATTCTTCAAGAAGACGGCCTATGAACTCCTCACTGACAAGAAACCCAATGTGAGTTATTTCAAAGTCTTTGGTGCTAAATGTTGGATTAGAGATCCTCACCACAATTCTGAATTTGCACCGAAAGCACATGAAGGTTTTATGCTTGGTTAGGGAAAGGACTCGCACACCTACAGAGTCTTCAACATTGCTCTTCACAAGATTGTTGAAACTGTAGATGTGCGGTTCGATGAAACTAATGGCTCGCAAAGAGAGCACCTACCTTCTGTGTTAGATGAACCAGCACCTGAGGATTCTATCAAGTTCAAGGCAACTGAGGATGTCATTCCTACTGAAGAATTTGCTGAAGAATTCATTCCAGTATGCGAAGAACGTCGAGATGACGCACCTGAAGATAATGATGAAGACAATGGTGCTGAGGAAAATGATCAAATACCTCGACGACAACCTGCTCATCCTCGCGTTGCAAAAGAAGTACAAGTTGACAAGATCATCGATGACATTGAAGCGCCAGGTCCTCTCACATGCTCAAAAGCTTCACATTTATCTAACTTTTGTGGGCACTATGCTTTTGTCTCTATCACAGAGCCCACTAAGGTAGATGAAGCATTTTTGGAGCCGGAGTGGATTCAGGCTATGCAAGAAGAATTACATCAGTTCGAGCTCAACAATGTCTGGGAACTGGTCAAACGTCCAGATTCTCGCAAGCATAATATCATTGGCACAAAGTGGATCTACCGCAACAAGCAAGATGAAAACGGCCTTGTGGTAAGGAATAAGGCACGACTGGTAGCTCAAGGCTACACACAGGTTGAAGGAATTGATTTTGATGAAACTTTTGCACCTGTTGCTAGACTTGAGGCTATTCGCATATTACTTGCTTATGCTAATCATCATGATATCATCTTATATCAAATGGATGTGAAAAGTGCATTCCTCAATGGTAAGCTTGAGGAAGAAGTATATGTTGCTCAACCCCCAGGTTTTGAAGATCCAAAGAATCCTGACAAAGTCTTCAGACTTAATAAGGCCCTCTATGGCCTCAAGCAAGCCCCTTGGGCGTGGTATGATACATTGAAGGAATTCTTCATGAAGAATGGCTTCACACCCGGTTCACTCGACCCTACTCTCTTTACTAAATATCTTAGAATCTTCGAATGTTCTTTGAAAAGAACCCACATCCTAATACTTATGCAAAATTGATGACTTAGATGTGCAACACATGAAGAAAGGTTTTTCTTCAATCAATGAAGAATAACACTCTAAGTGTGAAGAAATTAATGAAGAATTTGATTCTCAGAGCCCTACGACAATTGTACGCGGTGTCTGAAATCATCATTCTTATACGGTGGGTCACGCCACCACAAAAAGTTGAAAATCTTCAATTTGAGTTTTTCCTCAATTTTGAAATTCTTCAGTTTCTCAAATTCTTCAACTTTGCAAAATCTTCATTGTTTCCTTCGTTTTTCTTCATTGGCTATGTATATATATATATATATATGTGAGTTTATGTCCTCTACAGCATTCACTTATAGCTATTTCTTAAAGTTGCTTTCTCTGCTAAGTGAATGTGATCAGACCCTTCCCCCTCTACAGCATTCACACATTATTCATCTGCGTTCTATTTGAAACTCGTTCAAAATCTTCATTGTGTCCTGGTCAGCTGAAGAAATTGCGAATGAAACTTTAAAACAAATCTTATCCAAATTTTCGGTTTTTCCACTCAAACTGTTCCGCATCCCACGATGCATTATTCTATTCACCCACCATCGTACACGATCTCCACTACACAGTATGTGGGTGCCACATGTCGCGTGAAGGAGAAAGGTCAGGGGCACGTTCGTCCCAAATCTTCGGGCGAACAGTTTTTCATCATGTCTATAAATACCCCTTTCCCCTTCCTCACTTCATTTACTACGCTCGACCTCTCTCTCCCGCTCGAGCTCCTCAAACCCTAGCGCCGCCGCTACTCCATCGTCGCCGGTGAGGAAGAGCTTTGCTTCCTCGACCTCGTCGCCATCGTACTCACGCCGACCGCGGAAATCTTCACTCCGCTGCCGTCGTAGCTG
Organism: Triticum aestivum; assembly: GCF_018294505.1. Lineage (NCBI taxonomy): Eukaryota > Viridiplantae > Streptophyta > Magnoliopsida > Poales > Poaceae > Triticum > Triticum aestivum. Next base: position 82,915,858 of record NC_057798.1, read on the forward strand.
TCTTCCTCCGCCGAGTTAGGGCAAGGAAGATCTAACCTGACGAACTTCCCATCTGTTCTTCTCAGTTCGTCGTGTTCTTCACTTCGGGTAATTAAAAGTTACTTTTATTACTCGCTTTGATTCTCAAGCTTTCCTGAAAATCTTCAAAGGTGTTTATTCTTCAAATCTTCACACATATGAACACCACACACATCATATGATCTTGAACTGTTTCTCTAAGCAACCTTTTTCTTCAAGATTCCCTAATTGTGTGGATCTTCGGTCTGTACAACTCTGGAACCTAAGACAAGAACGCTTAGTGAAATTCCTCAAGGTTCATCTGGTCAAATTCCTCAAAACTTGTTATTTTCGAAAAACCTTCTCAGAACGCATATGACCTCTCTGAATTCCTCGCACCTGTACTCTGTTCACAGGTACTCATGTCTGCTGCTGAATCACTAGGTTCTCATCAAATTAACTCATTTGCAGCATTCCTCAAAGAAAAACTGCATACTTCTTCAGAGAACTCAATTGTTCAGATTCCTCAACTGAAGAATATGGAAGATGGTAAGAAGCCGCAGAAAGGAGGAAAGAAACCTGAGGTTATGACTGCATTTGAAATCCCTGAGGAAATATATGCTGACTATTGCACACCTGATGAAGCAAAATTTGGCAAAGAAAACAAAAATCAGCGCAAGGTGCGCATTCAGAAGATTGAACGGAGATGGGCAAGAGAATGGAGGGAATACAGATATGTGACTCCAAAGTACATGAAGAAATTCGCCCTCAATCCTCCATGCCCAAGAGCTCCATTGGCACCTGGCCAAGTAGCTGACCCCACAAGCATCAAACATGGTGAGGACTTTCCTGAAGAATGGGCTAAGCGCCAAGCTAAATTGGCAAGACAAGCCAAGGAGGCAGTGAAGAAATTCAATGAGGATTCTGCCACTGCTAATGCTACTGAGGCCTCGGTCAAACCGAGGAAATCCATGCCAAAGAAGCCTGCTCATAAGCCAAGTGCTTCACCATTAGCGCCCTCACGGACAAGTACCTCAGCAGCGCCCTCAAGGCAAATTCCTCACACTGCTACAGCTCCACCAAAGTCCTCAACAGCTCCTTCAAAGTCCTCAGCTCCTGTGCATCTGGCTACATGTCAAAGGACTGCTGGTTTCTCGATTGCCTCTGGTGTTTCAGCAAGTTCCTCAGCTGCACCAATTTCATCATCTGGCCCGACTCTGCTGAAGACCAAAGCAACAGCTAGACGAGGTCCTCGGCCAAGTCCAAAGAAGAAACAGGTCGCATTCCATGTGCCTTCTGATGATGAACTTGCGGAAATCATCAGAGATCGCCAAGAAAGGGCCGCTAGAGCCAAAGGCACATCTGTGACACTGCTGTTGGATTCGAGGAAAATCCTCGATTATATTGATCTCTGGCACAAGGATCCAAACACCCCAATGCCCGATTTTCATCTGACCCCTGGACAAAGTCATATGTTGACCCATTTCATCACTGAAGAGAAATGGAAGTTTGAAAAGGCAAGAGAGATTAAGAAAGCTCAATACAGAAAGGAGAAGCTCCTGAAGAAAAACGTTGTCAGAATGACACCTGAGGAACTTCTCCAGGCTCAGTCTGAAATTCAAGCCCTCACCAAGGACTTTGATGCCTACTATGCTGATTGGCAAGGAGCCAAAGTCAGATTCGCCAACCTGACGAAGAAATTCACAAATGTTGCCGCTCCAACGCACCATGAAATTTCTCAGGCTGAAGCCTCAGCTCAGCTGACTGAAGAACATGCCAGCACTGCTGATGAAGTTCAGGCTGCTGATGAAAATGCTAGTTCCAGGGCTGATGATCCCATTCCAGCCGCTGAAGAAATTGCCAGGGCATCCACTAGTGGTGCGCCTGAAGAAACTGAGCAAGTCAGGGCCACTGCATCAGTTGCGCCTAAACAAATTCAACCAGATTCCTCAGCTCCATCTGTGCCAACACCAACTCCAATTCTTCCATCTGCCTTTGATGTGAAGAAGACCAATGCTGCAGAGTGAGCTGCAGTGAAGAAAAGGAAGGCATCAGCTGTGTCAAATTCTTCGGCTGCAAAGAAAATGAAGCCAATGACCAGCTCACTCGAAAATCCAATTGATGTTGTTCTGATTTCCTCCATGCCATCCAAGGACCTTGTTCCTTTTGGAGAAGACTATGAGATCCCAATCGGATCTGATGAAGAACATCATTCTGCTGCTTCGTCAGAGCAGATTGATGAAGAAATTGAAGTGGACGCAATCCCTTCAACGCGAGTCATTTCCTCACCTATGCCTCAGTTCACAGCTGAAGAGGCTGGTGTTGAGGAAATTGAAGATGAAGATGTGGATATAGGATGCACCACACCTGTGATGAATGATGACTTTTGGGAAAGTCAGCATCCCAATACTCCTCTCTTCACCCTGATCCAATAGACTCCTCAGTCCCCTGCACCAACAGTTCAAATGGGCTCTGAAGAAACTCAACCCACTCTCTCTGTGCATGAAGAAATTCCAGCCACTAGTGCTGATGAACCTGCTAATGCTGATCCTCAGACTGCACCTATTGAGGAACAAGAAATTCCTCAGCCTGAAGAACCTGAGCTCGCGATTCCTGAGGTGGTGATGCAACTCACAGACACCCCTCTGCCCAAGCAAAAGAATCCGTTCTCAAGCAAACAAAAGTTCAAGGCTAAAGATTTCTTTGCCGAGCACGTATTCTTCACTGAAATTAATCCATATGATTCTGCTCGCATAAGGAAGAGGCGTTTCTGGACTGCCAGCCAAGCCAATTTCTATTCCTCAGTGCTCTTCAACAAAGACAAAGTCTTCGATCATGCACATATTCCTCATGTGGACATGGAGTCACTGCCCGGCTTTGAGCCAGTCCTCAGTGTTCTTCACGATGCAGGACTTCTGAATTTCTGCATTGATATCTATTACTGGAATGAAGAACTCATTCTTCAATTCTATGCAACTCTGCACATCGCCGGAGACGCTGAAGACGTGAACACATGGGTATTAGACTGGATGTCTGAAAATACTCACTACAAGGCACCAGCAACTGAATTGCTTCGTGCCCTACCACTCAGTCCTCCACTTGATGATGCTCATTGTATCTACAACAAACCAGAACTTTCAAATCACTATATGCAAGTGCTGATGAAGCCTTTGAAGCCAAGGCAGGCCCCACGAACCAAATTCCTCGTCAAGGAATTACTCTATGTGCCTCGGACTGTCTATCGAATCCTGACAAAGACAATGAGTCCTATCAAAGGCCACGACTCAAATGATGAAGAAGTCGTTGGCATCATGAAGAATATGCTTTTCAACATCATTCATGGCGTTCCCGTCAACTTCCATGATTTCTTCATGAGGACTCTGGCCAATATTGCTATGTCACCATTCGAGCTGAAGCCCTATGCTCCTTGGATAATGAGATTCATCAGGACCAGATCTTCACTGAATTACAAAGCTGACACTCTGAACCACGGTAGCTACTTGCCTCCCATTGAAGTCCTCAAACGGACAGTTTCATCAGCTGATGATAAAGGCAAGGCCGTTGCTGTGATCGATGAAGGCATTCGTCCATTGGATGGTCAATTTCGCAAGGCTGCATCTTACTCTACCAATGACGATTCTGCCACACATGACTCTGCCGCAAATACCTCAGCCAAGCAAAATCCTCAAGCCACAGCACCCAGGGTGATGACTGACCGTGAGTTACTCCTCAGTCTTCATCAGAAGGTTGATCGCAATGATAAATGGGTCAAGCGTCAGTTTGGTTCAATTCTTCACAATATGACCTCAACACACAATGCAGTGAAGAAAAATCAATACTACCTCCATGAAACCTTCAACCGTACCTGGGCTGTTCTCTCTCATGTCTACAGCGCTGCAGATCTAAAGAATATGGGTGTCAAGGAAGAATTTGACTGGTCTGCACCTCCACCGAAGAAATTCAAGAAGGTCAAAGTTCCTTCCTTGGTGGCCAGCTCTTATTCTTCATCGCGTGACACTGATGAGTATGAAGATTTGGACGACACTTCGGCAGGCCCTGCTTCAACAAACATCCCCGACAACGCTGGCGCTCCTCCATCGACTTGAAATTCTTCAGGGGCGTTAGTCCTCAGTTTCAATCCTTTTGGTCATTTGATGACAAAGGGGGAGAAATCTGAGTTAGTCTTCAAGCGGGTCTATATTAAGGGAATTTTTTTAAAGTTACAACTCTCGTTCTTCTGAAACTTTTGTTTGGATCGAGTTGTAATCTTAAACCCGATGGTGCGCTGATACTTTTGTTGCATTATGCTTTGCATGCTTATTCCTCATTAATGACATTGCACGCATGCTGAATCTCATCAGGCACCATACTTCATCATGCATTTCAAATTCTTCATATTATATAGGGGGAGATATATCAAATGCGTGTATGAATTACAAGATATAGGGGGAGATCCCCATGATTCAACTCTTCAAATGTGCATTGCCTCAAAAGAAAATTCCTCACTATGCACATCTTCAGGGGGAGTTCTTCTATATCTTGCAATCAAATTCCTCAATATCAGTGTATACACTTCATATGTTTATCCCCGTTGAAAACTTAACCTATCTTGTCATCAATCACCAAAAAGGGGGAGATTGTAAGTGCATCTAGTGCCCCTTAGTGATTTTGGTGTATTGAAGACTTATAGGTTAAGGGACTAATGCGTTTGTGAGTATATACAGGTCTATAAGTCTATGAGGAGTTTGATATTTACAGAGAAAGTCGATCCCTAAAAATGAAGTTCTTCAACTGAAGACTTTGATATTCTGAAGACTTTCTGAAGACTTTGAAAGTGAAGAAATTGGTGTGACCTTGAAGACTTGGTATTCATTTGTGGAACACGAAGCGTGAAGACTTTTGTTTTCGTAGTTTCATTTTCTCCTTCTTGAGTCATAGGAAACACCGTACTGTTAAAGGGGGTCGAGGAAATACTAAGGAAAATTTTCCATGTGATGCTCAACTCAAAATCCTACACCTACCAATCCCTTCGAGTGAAGCCTTTGGAAATCTCATACAGTTCAGTCATTTTCTTCAGTGACAGAGAAGAAGTTCTTCTGGTCGCTGATGAATTTGTTCTGAATGAGGAGTTAGGAATTCGCCAGTGCGAATTACCTACACAGCGAGGAACATGATAGCCCTGAGGAATTTGAGAGTCAAATTTCCGACCGTTGCTGTGCTGCGCGCCAGCTGTCCCAAAATATCTTATCCACCTAACGGTCATATCATTGAGGGGCATTTATGTCTTATCATGTCGGGTTGCTCCCTAGGCTATAAATAGCTGCCCCCTACAACCACTAGCTGGTGGCTGCTCCGAGAGAACTTGACACTTGTCATTTGAGAGCAACCCATCCTCCGAGGACTTTGAGCGAAAATCATCAAGTGAGGAAAAACCCCAAACCCAAACACCTACAAACCCAAAGTGATTGAGCATCACTGAAGAAATTGATCCTGCATGGATCCGACGCTTGTTAACTTTGAAGATTGTGCTTCTTCCAGACGGTTAGGTGTCAAGGTCTAGAGCATCCAAGAGGAATTGTGGATCGCCGAGTGACCAAGTCTGTGAAGGTTTGGAAGTCTCCTGAAGACTTACCACGAGTGATTGGACGAGGTCTGTGTGACCTTAGTTCAAGGAGAATACGGTGAGGACTGGGTGTCCTGAGATGCGTGCTCAGTGACTGGGTGTCCGGGACTGTGTGTCCCCGAGTTTAAATACTCAGCCGCTCCAACCAGACGTACAACTGAGACAGCAGTTGGAACTGGTCTACCAAATCATTGTCTTCACGAACCTACTAGTTCTATTTCCTCAACCCTTTCATTTCCTCATTACTGTGTTGAGTGTTTGTTCATATCTGTGTTTGAAGACTTTGACTGAAGACTTTCTCAATTTCCTCAGTTCAATTTCTTCAGTCTGTTTGTCTACATCTTGTGTTATCCTGTGATTACACTTTCTGTACTCTGTGCTAGTCTTCATTTCATCATGATGACCATGCTTGTATTCTGTTATGCTTACTTCTGAGTACTTATTCCGCTGCTAATAGTTCTTCGCTAAGGAATTTCCTCACCGGAAAATTCCTCAGTGAAGAATTCATAAAAATTGCCTATTCACCCCCCCTCTAGTCGACATAACGCACTTTCACGAACACCCCAACACTCGTGGCATGGGGGCTGAAGCCGACAACTTGCCATCTCTCAGATTTGATAAACAGCCGCATAGAAGGTAATATTTTAAATCAACAAGCGTTGGTTAGCGCATATGAACAAAGTTTTCAGCGCACAAGATAACAAAATGCGAGTCTACTCAAATATTACATTATTGGAGCACTCACGCGCAATAGTGGGGGCACCCTTCAGGACACTCTTGTAATACATCTCGGGCGTGCGATACTCCTTGCCCGGCGGTGGCGCATCCGTCACAAGCTTCTCAGCATCCATCTTGCCCAAGTGCACCTTAGCACGGGCAAGGGCCCGACGGGCACCTTCAATATAGGTGTATCGCTTGATGACCTCAACCCATGGACAAGCATCCACCAGCCGCCGCACCAGGCCGAAGTAGCTCCCAGGCATGGCCTCATTGGGCCACAGCCGAACTATGAGGCCCTTCATGGCCTGTTTGGCCACCTTGTGCAGCTCGACCAGCTACTTTAGCTGGTCGCTAAGGGGCACCAGATGTCCGGCCTCCGCATATTGAGACCAAAAGACCTTCTCCGTCGAGCTCCCCTCCTCGGCCCTGTAGAAAGCGGCAGCATCGGACATGCTGCGGGGCAGATCTGCGAACGCTCCTGGAGAGCTCCGAATTCGGGTAAGTAACAGGTAATTCACATTCACATGCTTGCTTTGCATGAAAAATGCCTTACCCGCCGGTATTTTCTTCAATGCCTCAATTTCCTGAAGGGCTTTGTGGGCTTCGGCCTTAGCGGCTCTGGCACTATCAAGAGCCGATGCAAGCTCGGACTCTCGAGTCTTCAAGTCGCGCTCCAAACTCTCATGCTGAGAGCCTGGAGCTCTTGCTGTACCTCCGCCACCCGCGCCTCCTGCTTCTCTCGCCCAGCGCGCTCCACGGCCGCATTACGTTCGGCCGCGGACACCGCCTCCTTCAGGGTCGCCACCTCGTTCGTGGCCCCTGAAGTACCCACGTTATCCTTGTCATTTCTCTTGCAACCAAATCCTTTTCTGTAAGGTACAACTTTAATAAGGTGTTACTCACCTTCCTTGTCCTCGAGCTGCTTCTTGGCACGGCCGAGCTCGTTCTTGGACCGCTCGAGGCTTTGCTTCAAAGCATTGACCTCCGCAGTCAGTGCGGCAGAGGTCAGCAGCGCAGCCTACAATCCCATATTGACATATTTATTAAGACTCCTGCGTATATCTTTTTAGATCCTCAGTCCGGCTTTTCTTTCCGAACACCGAACCGAGCATCAGGGGCTACTGTCTATGTGGTACTATTTTACATATATTAATATTCTTACCTCAAAGCCTGATAGAAGGCTGTTGCAGGCTTCGGTCAGCCCACTTTTGGCGAGCTGAACCTTCTGAATCACCGCACTTATGACAGTGTGGTGTTCCTCCTCGATGGAAGCGTTGTTGAGCGCCTCCAGCAAGTTATCTGGCGCCTCCGGTTGGACGGAGGCCGCCGGCGTCACGGTCTTGCCCTTCTTACGAAGGGGCCGCCCGCCGGACTCCGGAACCACTGCAGGTTCCGGTATGGAGTCTCGTACGAAGTCCGGGAGGTCGCCCTGTGGCACCTCCGGGTCCTCCTTCTTCGGGTGGGTCCTTCTCTGGGATCCCACCTCGGCGTCGTCAGCGTCACGGGGGGAGGAGGCGGTTGGAAGTGAAGTACTGTTCACATCCGATGTGCCCAAGGACCCGCTCGACGAAGCGGGAAGATCGTCCTTGGGCGGACTGCAGGGTTGTATGCGGCGTTAGATAGACACCATGTGGCAGAAAGAAAAATCATGATGTCATTTGGGAGTCCGGATACTTACGATCTCGCCAGGGGCTTGGACCTTGGAGGCCAATCCTCGTCGTCATCACCGGCGTGGGCGGAACAGTCCGGGGGAAGAGTCCTTCCCTTCTTGGACCCTTCGGCCTCCCGCGTTGGGGAAGCCTTCCTTTTCTTCCCTCCCCCCGCTGGGGGAGAGGCCTTTTTCTTCTCCTCCTCGTCCTCGTGGGAGGAGTCCGCCTCAGAGTCATCGGACACCTGAAAACAGGAACTCTTAAGAGTGCCTGTGGCCTCCTTCTTGGCCTTCTTCTCCGGCACCACGTGGGGTGCCGGAACCAGCAGCCCCATTAAACGGGCGTCTGCTGGGTCTTCTGGCAAAGGGGCCGGCCAGTTAGTCTGCTCGTCCTTCTTCAGCCAGTCCTGTCAAAGGAGAGGGAGTTTAGATCCCGCATGGAGTCAAAGTATGGAAAACAAGTGTCCCGTAAAGGGTAAAATCGCTTACCTCGCTAGCCTGGCGCTGCGAGCTGAATCCGCGATCTTCGGTAGCGGATGCGGGAGCCTCGGAGCCCTTAAACATCACCTTCGAGGCATCTTCTTACCTAGTGTCGAAGAGCCAGCTCAAGGTTGGGTGCTGAGCCGGACCGAACTCCCACAATTTGAAGGCCCGTTGTTGGCACGGGAGAATTCGGCGGATGAGCATGACCTGGACCACGTTGACAAGCTTGAGCTTCTTGTTCACTAGCTTTTGTATGCAGGCTTGGAGTCCGGTCAGCTCCTCCGAATCTCCCCAAGTCAGGCCATTCTCTTTCCAGGAGGTGAGCCGTGTGGGGATGCCAGATCTGAATTCGGGGGCCGCTGCCCATTTAGGGTCACGCGGCTCGGTGATGTAGAACCACCCCGATTGCCACCCCTTGACGGTTTCCACGAAGGCGCCCTCGAGCCATGTAACGTTGGGTATCTTGCCCACCATGGCGCCTCCGCACTCCGCTTGACTGCCCTTCACAACCTTCGGCTTGACATTGAAGGTCTTGAGCCACAAGCTGAAGTGGGGCTGGATGCAGAGGAAAGCCTCGCACACGACGATAAACGCCGAGATGTTGAGGATGAAATTCGGGGCCAGATCATGGAAATCCAGGCCGTAGTAGAACATGAGCCCCGGACAAAGGGGTGAAGTGGGAAGCCCAGTCCGCGGAGGAAATGGGGAAGGAATACCACCCTCTCATGGGGCCTGGGGGTGGGGATGGGCTGCCCCTCGTCGGGGAGCCGGTGCATGATGTCGCTAGACAGATATCCGGCGCTGCGAAGCTTCTTGATGTGCCCCTCCGTAACGGAGGAGGCCATCCACTTGCCACCTGCTCCGGACATAGTTGGAGAAGGTTGAGGTGAGATGTGCGGACTTGGGCGCTAGAGCTCGAGTGTGCGGAGATGGATGAGCAAAGGAGGAAGAAGGCGTAGGTAAAAAGGTGGATCCTTATCCCCTTATATATGGGCGGACGAAACTATGCATCCCCACCGGCCTGATAAAACCCGCTTCTCTCCCAAGCGCCGCAATCAATGGCATGGTTGGGTTACCCACGTCCGTATTGATGGGAATCCCGGAATAAGGGGAACACGATCTCTGCTTCGACAAGACGTGCCAAGGAAACCGCTTCGCTAAACGCACTGACGTGGTATAATAAAAACGATTCAAGTAAAGGCTTGGTTGTGGTGTGACGTAACGCCACGGAATACGTTAGCAGATTGAACTTGTATTAATATTATTCTCTCTATGGTGGAATGTGGAATTTATTTTGCAGAGCCGGACACTATCCTGGTGTTCACAATCTTCTATAAATTATTCGGAGGAGGAACCCGCCTTGCAATGCCGAAGACAATATGCGCGCCGGACTCGACGTCATTGAAGCCTGGTTCAGGGGCTACTGAGGGAGTCCTGGACTAGGGGGTGTCCGGATAGCCGAACTATCATCATCGGCCGGACTCCGAGACTATGAAGATACAAGATTGAAGACTTCGTCCCGTGTCCGGATGGGACTTTCCTTGGCGTGGAAGGCAAGCTTGGCGATACGGATATGTAGATCTCCTACCATTGTAACCGACTCTATGTAACCCTAGCCCTCTCCGGTGTCTATATAAACCGGATGTTTTTAGTCCATAGGACATAACAACAATCATACCATAGGCTAGCTTCTAGGGTTTAGCCTCCTTGATCTCGTGGTAGATCTACTCTTGTAATACCCACATCATCAATATCAATCAAGCAGGACGTAGGGTTTTACCTCCATCAAGAGGGCTCGAACCTGGGTAAAACATCGTGTCCCTTGTCTCCTGTTACCATCCGCCTAGACGCACAGTTCGGGACCCCCTACCCGAGATCCGCCGGTTTTGACACCGACAGCTATCATAAGCATAAATTGGTGGTTTTTCAACTAACGGATCAGCAGTGTTGCGCAAAACAAAACATGCATGATGGCATGGTAGATCAAAGTTTCACTAGCCTATTACATGACTCAGTGAGCCAAAGTGATCAAGTGTTTTCAGAAGATCAAATATATGAACCGCCTAGCGGATCAATCTTCTTGGCCTTGACGGCTTGAAGCTTCTGGATCATCGTTCTCCGAATATTCATCCTCCTCCGTTGTATGGAAATTTGGTGATGACCAATCGATGCCACACAAGGCTTGGAATTCAGCTTCATCATCTATAAGTTCGGACTGATCAACTTCAGGGGCGAAAGTATGGTTACGGATTGGGGGTCAGACTCATCACTTTATAAGCTGGCGTGGGCATCTTTTGATTCTCCATGTCATAAGTCGGTTGATTTTGAAATATCCATCTCATTAGCAATCAGACTGGCTAGGGGACGTATTGCCTTCACGCAGGCAGCAAAGTCTTTCTTGTCAAAGGGTGTGCCATCTTCTTTCAAGCTTGGATACCAATAGCTAGCTCGTCCGGGTCTATATCTACTTGCCATGCTTTAGCTCGGCTTAAAGCCGTCACGGTACTGGCTCTTGTAGATGACTGTTTTATCTCTTCAATCCTAGAAGGCAGAACAAAAAGTTTTTTCAAGATGTCACTCAACAAAGTGGGTGCTTGGTTAGTTGGACAAATCATGGCCAGCATGCACTGAGTTCTAGTATATAGTTGTTTAACGAGCGTATATACGGTTCGAGCTTCACAAGCATCTCTTAACCAAGATTGCTTCTTCTAGGACCTGTGTAACAATTGCCAATTGATCAGAGATAGTTTATGACATGAAAGGTACGACCCGGTTATGATGCTAGCAACAATACTTGCCGAAGATAGTAGACACCATCTGGGATATATGGTGTTTTCAACCGGTAAGCTCAGTGGTCACCTCTTGAAGAGCAGCTTCTGCTTTTTCAGCCCGCTGCGTCAGAGCAATTTTATCTTCAACCCAGGCGGTTCTTTTGGCATAAAAATTGGTCTTCAGTTTTTTTGTTTCATCCAGACTAAATTTGAATTTGGAGTCGGCTTTCCGGGTCTCAGATTCTTGGTGCTCCAGTCGGGTTTTCACATCAGCCCATTGCGATTCAAGTTGACCAGTGGTGTCCTGTATATGCACAGATTTGAAATCATGTTCATATTTGGGTTACAGAAATAAAGTTCCAAGCCTTTTGCAAGCAACAACGCTCGGCACTTGGGGGCTAATGGGTACAGAAAAATTCTTCATACAAAGGCACATATGAACAAGTCCCAAGAACTTTGCAAGCAAGAGAACTTGGCACTTGGGGGCTAATGCATATTGCTCGCGTTTCATTATTAGTTTATGATGACCCAGTTATGCTGTAAACAACCACAACCGGCTCATGGGGGCTACACAAGTATGCTTTCATTTATAAACAATGGTGAACAGTATCGGTTCATTCATGTTGATTAAACTGGCCATTGGGGGCTACGGATACAATGTTAATTGTTAAAGACCCGGTTTAACTCGAATGGTGAAAGCCGGACTTTGAAGGATTCTACCAAAGATGCTATTTATACTCATGGTTATTCTAAGTCTGCAGCATATTCAATCCTATCATACACAGTAGACTTGGGGGCTGACAGGATATGCATAACTTATTAAAGCAGGAATTCATACCTCATATTTTTTATGCATCTGCTTCACCATATCAACTTTAAGGTCACAACTGCTATGCACTTGGTTGATATAACCATAGAGTACTTCACTAATGCTCAGTTGAGAATAGTTGGCGATCTCAAATCTCACTTTTCGCTTTTCAATAAGTTCTTCTTTGGCGGAGTGCTTGGCCAAGATAGTAGGTTTTCCCGTCTCTTTGAAGCCGGTGCCAGTGATCATAACATCATCGGCATGTGTTCCTGATGGTTTAATTGGCCTTGATAATTCAGTGTTCAAAGAATTGATGTTTGTCTGGTCACTGGAAAGGTCAGGAATTTCTGGTGGAACATCGATGTTGTTGCATGAACAGGCTCTTCTAGTTGTTGCATGAAGGCGTCAGACGCTGGAATTTGCCGCTCTGGCTCATGGACTTTGGGGTATTCAGCCGACTTGATCACCTTTGCTTTCTTGCTAGTTTTTGCCTTTCCACTGCATGGGTTATAAGAGGTCAATACAAATATAAGATCCCAAGGAGGAAGAAAATAATGACTAATTCTTGTTACCCAGGGACAGTTTTGAAAGCCGGCAGCTGGGTCTGTGATGAGTCGCCAGAAGAGGAGCGAGAAGCCTCCTGATAGATTGAATTGGAAGAATTAAGTGGTTGGCGAATGAGACCCGCCAGAGGATAAAAAGAGTTTAAATTGGGAACGACCTCGTTTTGACGTTTCCGTGGAGCTGGAGTATTTGGTAAGCCGGAGGATAACTCTTCACCTTTGCTGGTCTGAGTTGGTCGCTGGTTCTCGTGCCGTTGATGCTTCAAAAGAAAGTGAGGATCCAAATTAGCTAAGGGGTGTGAAAATCTTACTTTCCGGGTTACCCGTCGAATTTTCTGTCTTGGCAAAGGCTCTGAGTCGGAGGAAATAATAGTTACCTCTTCTTCGACCGCTTAACAGCCCCCCGTGTCATCCTGATGATAATCAGTGTCAATAAGATAGTTGAAAAAGGAGCCAAGGGAATCAAGGGCTACCTCCGACTCAGAGCTGTCGTCCAGTTCAAACATCTCGGAAGCGCTTAATTCTTCTTATTCTTCTTGGCGGCTCTCTTGGTGGCTTTTGCTTTGGCCCTTGCTTTCTTGGCAGCTTCATGGTCATATTCTTTATTCCAAAAATCGGATCCAGCCTATGAAAGTCATCAAAGTTAAGTTAATAGAACATATGAATGATAAGGTAAAATAAGTGATTTAGAGACTCACATCTGGTGGCAGGTTAAGTTTGCAGAAAGGGTTCAGTCCCACTTTGCTGCAGTCTTCCAGGCTCTCGTTTAGAAGGGTCTTTGTCATTTCATTGACTGCATTATCAGTTAAACACATGGAGCTGTGGCGTAGTGGATCTTTTGCACCACCCGTATAAGTGCACATTAAGCCGAATCGGCGGCTCAAGGGTATGATTCGCCAAGAAACCCAACACCGAACAAAGTCAACTCCGGTTAACCCATTTCCTAGCACGCCTTGACCTTTGTAATAGTGGGTGCAAGCTTTGCACGTTCAGCAGTGGTAAGTCGTTCGGGACGATGATGTTTTGGATTGAGCCGCTGGACACGATAACCTGGTAGTGGATTCTCATCAGCCGGAGAGGTGTCTTTAAAATAAAACCATGTCTGGTTCCAATCTTTGGGGTGACTTGGCAGACAATCATAGGGGAAGATATTGTCTCTTCTCCATAGAATTGAGACCCTGCCAAGTTCTAAGCTGGGGCCATTGGTAAATTTGTTCTGCCGGTTCAGATTAAAATATTTCCTGAAGAGTTCAACACTGGGCTCCTCTTGAAGTTATACTTCACAGAATACTCGAAAACTACAGATGTTTGACACGGAGTTGCGTCCAATGTCTTGAGGATGCAGTTGAAAGAAATGCAGAACATCTCGGAAAAACTTGGATCCAGGTGGTGAGAAGCCCCGGTTCATATGATCAGTAAAAACAATGATCTCACCATCCTGCGGCTGAGGATTTTTCTCATCGGGCTTTGGAGCGTGCCAATCAGGACATCTTTTGCTGGTAAAAAGCCTACTTTGACAAAATCCGTGAGTGTATTTTCGGTGACAATAGAAGGAACCCAATTGCTTGAGGTAACTGTCTTCGGCATCGTAAGGGAAAAGCCTAAAAGGAATATTGCTGGTTTAAGTTGATTTGTAAGCCGGAGATAAATGCTGCAGGATATATTTATATTTGCAGCTTAAATGGGGCCTAATGACATATGACTAGTTATAACTGGTGATGTAAGACGCCATGACGATACTGATATTTAAGATCTATCAAGAGAAAGTTCTACTAAGTGTTGGATAAACAGGTTTCATAGGTTGGGGCAGGCAATTTCAGATCTGACGTTGTTTGGAAAATAAAATAAAATTAAAACCTAGTATTGCAGTAGTAGAAGAGCTAATGTATTGGCGAGATTTCTGCATCTAGGAGGCATGTTCAGTGATTAAGAGAAATGGTAGAAATAGATTCTACATATTTTAAAATCAATTCTTGGATCAAAGTGAGGATTAAACAGAGGTGTGATGAAGAACGATGATGAACTCATAAGAACTTCAGAAACCCTAATGGATATCTATGGTGGAGAAGATAAGGAGCTTACCGGATCCGCTGAGCAACAAAGAAGCACCGCAGTTCTCTGGTCCCGTTTAGGTCGATGTAGCGGCCGGGGTCGAGGAAGTCGATGAGGTCGGTGGCGGCGGTGTGCAGAGGTGCAGATGCGTCGCGTGAGAGAGGTTGAAGATAGAGGAAGAGGCAAGGGGGAAGTGACAGTGACCCCTGGCCCTGTAACACCCCAAAAATTTCACCAGGTTTTAGTTACTAAAATTTTGCCAAGAGTTAAAATTTTTGCCTGCAAGAATATTTCTGTTGATTTCAGAACCTTTCTTCTTATATTAAGGATTTATTTTTCCCAAGTGGATCCTTCCAAACATATTGAACTTCTATGCCATCTCATTAAAACAATTTCCTAATCATTAGGTTTATTTATTAAATTATTCCACCCTGAGCTATATTCATTAAAATGACTTGTGTTAAGTTTGGATCTCTTTTTGTACTACAACCATTTGATAAATTTAACTAAAAATTCCACCAAAATTTGGAGATGTCATGTGATGCCTCTAAATCACTTTTATGCAATAATATAGTTCATTCATTGCATATTTTGAGTGCTACACATGTTTTTCTTCTCTGGTCCAGTAGGCATTTTTGCACTGCAACCCTTTTAAATATTTGTTTCTAGCTTCCACCAAAATTATGGGAGGTCAGTAGCAGCATATGATTCCATTATATGCAAAGATCCAAGGATGTTCTTTGAAAATTTTGAGTGAATCAACCTCATCTCCATCCTGGTCCAACAGGATAGTTTGTACAGCAACCTTAGTCTTACTTGCCCTCTGGCCCTTGATTCTTTATCCTACTTGTAGACCACCCTACTAAACTCCTAAGTCCAGGAGCATACACTCATTTGATCATTTTTGGTTCATGAAATGATACCATTCACTCCCTACCCAGAAGTGTAGTTTTGCAAAACTTGCACTAGCAAGTTTCTCCCTTTTGCAAACTAACTTCACCACCCTCTCATACACCCACAGAGACACTGATCTGGAAGAAGTGGCCACTCCAAGACCTGCCTAGATGCCTCTGGCATTTTGTCAAACACCTGTGGGCATGGACAGATTTGGCATGATTGTAAGTTTGTGTTGTAAACTTTCCATCTGTCCAAACCAAGTTGTCTAGTAGCCTGCTAACGATTTCTAGCCCAGGCCTGTGGATTTGCATTAGCTCTCTAGCAGTTTTGGCCATCCTGGCATTTCGTCAAGCAGTCGCCGTGCACGCCTGGAGCGCGAGCAGAGCACGCGTTTTGCACGTGCTCGCGCCCGAGCCAGCGCGCCCCTGGATAAGCTTTCCCCGAGCTCATCCTGATCCTTACCCACTTGCCACGTCGCGCCAAGAGCCCCGACCGCCTCCTAGCCCTCTGCAGCGTTGCCAGCAAGCTCCTTGGCGGCACGCCTGCGTCCGCATCCGCCACTACCACGGTCGGCGCCGCCCAAGCAACCACAGCGCGCCAGCTCGCCTCCTTCGATAGTGGAGCGTTTGTTGGTAGCTCCTGGAGCCGCCCAGCCACCGCCACGTCGCCATGCAGTACAGTAGGGCGGTTTGCCGGGGAACTTATCCCCGGCCGCCGCGAACCGACTTGGACGTGCTATAAAAGGGGTCCCCAGACTCCTCCGAGCACCCAGGCAGCTTCAAGCCGTCCTTCTCGTACCCCCTTAGTCGTCAATCAAAGCGAGGAGATCGTCTTCAACCTCTCCAGTCAGCTCGGCCGCCGCCTCGTCCCGGTCGGTTCCGACGCACCAAGACCTCCCCTGCCCTCCCAAACACCATCATCCGACTCCACTTGAACCCGCGGAGCTGCCTAGCCTCCTAGACCCGCTCGGGAACCACCATGGCCGGAATCCCCAAATCCACCGAAGCCTTCCCTCCACCGCAGAGCTCGCCGCTGGCGACTCCCTCCACCCCCGGCGACCCTGCGACCACCGGAAGGACCGCCTAGGAGTGGCGGATCCATCCCTGCACTCAGATGCCGACGAAGAAACGCCGTTCGCCGGTGACGATCGCCGGACGCCCCGCCCCTGCTCGGGAAGAGAAGAGGGGGGGGGAGTGGGGACTGGTCAAACCTGACCAGTGCGGCCCCGGGACGCACTGTCAGTGACCCAGCCCCGCCTCCACGTGTTTAAGTGGAAGCGCAAAACCCCGAGTATGTCTCCCCTTTTCGAAGACGTATTCTGCCGAAACGTTTTCTTTTCTGTTTTATTATTAAAAACAGATTTTTGACCAAATCTTTGACTAGCTTTATCTTTTTAAATACAAATCCAAATGAATTAATTCTTTTTCCTACCTCTCTCAAATTTGATCTACTTTATTTTAAGATTTAATTGAAAAAAATTCAAAGCAACTTTTTGTGCTGTTTTGAATTTGTGTGTTAATTCAAATTTATTTTAAAATAGGAGCTTGGAGAGAGAGAAGAAACTTTCAAAAGTTTGGAGTGCACCTCTGCCTTTACACCCATTGAAGGCAAGCATTCTAAACCCGGCATGATATTTTTGGGTGTTCGTTGACACGTTTATCATACCACCTCATTTCGGAGAGTTGTTATTTCATGTGATGTGATCATTTGCATGAATGCATATTAGTGATTTCCATGTTGTTGGAAATGAAAACACTTGTGATGATAATCATCCTCATGTGCCTTGCATGCATACCGGCAGGAACCCGGGAAAACCTCTGCCTTGGGTAGGCATGAGTTTGTCGCCGGTCTCCGTCGGGACGGTTATGTCTGGTATGGCATGGCAAGGTAATATGAGCGGTGACTCTGTTGGTTGAAATATATTCGTTATGCTAATCATGCAGGGAATACTTAAACCTCCTGAGTCGACCGTAGATCGAGTCTTGTTCCAGTAACCCCCATACTTGTTTCGTACTACCACTCGTCTCTACAACAAGTAGAGTATGGTTCAGTAAGTTGTCAACCTCTTTCTAGCACACACCGTACAGAGAGGCCAGGGTGGAAAATACCGGTTGTAGCTAGTAGGCAGGCCACCTTGTCCGGGGGCATGGGTGTTTCCGGTTGAGACCGAGAGGGGAGGCCACCCTTTAGAGCGCGCAATATAAATTTGATCCCATGCTACGCGAGGTTGTAGCCTCCCCACTTAGAGTTTGCTTGACAGGTGTCGTGGGTGATTCCAGACACGTGTGAGTTAAGCTGGTGTTTGCAAGTTAGGTGTGTTTTCAACAAAAAGACCGTAGACGGAATTAGTCCCGATGGACTAAAGAAATCCGTTACTCGTGGGTAAAGAGTACACCCTCTGCAGAGATTAAACCTATTAGAATAGTCGTGTGCATGGTTAAGGATTACAGTCTGGGATGGGTCAAGTGTTGGTCTTAGTGTCGGTCTTCGGAGGTGAAACTGTTAAACCAGAACTGGAATTACAACTTGTGACATGTGATAATGATGATTATTATTTTGTTGTGGACTAACCTGTGATATTTTTGGTATTATCGAATATCCCTGGGATGGTTCTACCTCCGGGATATTCACTATGATTATTTCTTTTAAAGCCCTTTATGTGGTGTCGCTCAGACGCCCGACTGTGGCATTTCTTTTAAAAGCCCCTTATGTGGTGTCGCTCAAATGCCCGACTGTGGCATTTCTTTTAAAGCCCTTTATGAGGTGTCGCTCAGATGCCCGACTGTGGCGTATTTGTTTTTTTATTTCATAATTTTAATATTGCTAAGTTATTGCATATTCATAATTAACATGCTTGCACGCATCAGAGTTATATTTATCTTTTGTGACTGACGTCATAAGCATAAAATATTTTCAGCACATCGTTATTATATTATACCCATGTTCATGAATGTTTGCGAGTACATTCAAAGTACTCACTGGCTTGTCCCTGGCTATTGTCTTGGCCAGATTTGTTGCGTAGAGAGGAGCGACCTTGATGACAGCCCCGGAACTTAAGCAACGGTGATAGCAGTCTCGCGAAGATAGGAGTTAACCTGGTCAGCTGTTCCCGTGGGAAATGGAGTCCCATAGACAATGATGATTCACAACCCGCTTCCGCCATCAACCACTAGAAACCATTTGTTGTACCCACAGGCCAGAATGGTCTTGTACTTCATATTTTATGTTTTGATTGGAATTTCTGTATCAAGTTGGTGCCTCATTAGCTAACAGTTATCCTGGGCTGATGAGCACAAGGGCCATTTTCTGGGAATTAATACCCGGAGAATCAGTCGCCACAGACTTGGTATCAGAGCCAGGCTGACCATTGGCTAATCCTTTCTTAGCCAGGTCGGAAAACTTAGGCAAACCAACCCACCAGACCTTAACCAAACCCCAGCCGAGCTTCTCATGCAAGATAGCCACACAGTGACCCCGACACTTTTGGCAGTCGGTGCCCAACCTATCAGTCTAGCCTATCGATCACACGCCAATGACTGATGGCAAAAATGTCTCATTCGCAAGCGTGCGAAGGAAGACTCCGTCCCCTTTTTCTATAAACAGGGCACGCTAGCCCCAACCCAGCACGGCACAGCCTCTTCCCCAACCTAGCCACAATGCCTGGTCCCATAGTGCACAATGAGACCACAGCCACCAACCTTGGAGGTTTTGTGACCATACTTGCAAACCTCACCCGTCGTGCCTATGCGTTAGAAGAACCCCCAGAATATGTTGCATACCAAGGACCCATGAGTGGTTAAGACCGCCAATTCTGGGCCACTGTGCACATCTACGGTAGGGGTTTGTCGCCAGAACGCCCCTACAGGTTCACCGGAAGAACAACTTCCTTCGAGCCACAAGGCATCCAGCTAGCCACTCGAGAAGCTATAGTTCAACTCCGGCAATTGTCGCCTAGAGTTAACTGTCGCTCGTTCTACTACTACCCCAGGCGTGAAGGGTATGGCAGATCACCCCAAGTTGCCAACGGAGATCACGAGACAGATCCCGCATTGTTGCACATAGTGCGCTATGTAAGTGCACTAGAGGCATTGTTCGATCAAATCACTATTGATCTGATCGCAGCTCGTGGAGAGCTGGTTCGTCGAGCCCCAGCAAGAAGAGAAGACGAGCCTGACACCGACAACCCAGTCGTACTATTCGGACACCCGATCGAGACCCTGGGGTCAGGCCCAGCCATCATCCAACATACTGTGATGACCCCAGAAGTGCTTCGACGCCTTTTGGGAACACACTCCGACGGGATTGTGGCCAACAATCCCCGCGATGGTCATCATCACTACCCCGACCCTGCAGTCCCTCCATCATCTCCGGCTAATCCCGACAGTGGGACACGTGGAGAAGCCTCCTCATCCACTAGGCACGCCCATTTAGACGTAAACAAGGTAGACTAAGCCGTACGAGTAGTACCGAGTCTGAGTGTATCCTCGCTTCGTAATCGTATAACATTGTGTATTAACGCAGCCCGTCGTTGTGCCTCTATTTTAATAGTAGCCTTGCGTATTTTGTCAGCGCATAGATGCATATTTTCCGGGCACAGCCACCAAAACCAACCTCTATGACAACCACAGTAACACGTCTCTTTATGAGATATGTGTATCTCTGACACTGACCCGACCTTTGGAGCTAAGCTGGCACATTTATTACCATTCACCTCGGTAAAATGACCCAGCTCCATTGCTATATAAAGACCACCTTGTGATCTTACCCAGCACCCCACACCTTGTGCACCACCCTCACAACCTTTTCCTGTCATGCCGAGCCCCAGTATTCATCTGAGAACCCCAGATGCAACCCTAGGTAGCTTCGTCAAAAGATTGTGGGACTTTACCCGCCGTACTATGGGTTCCACCCAGCCACCCCAGTACGAGCTGTTCAAATCGAGAATCGCCCCTTCCACCTCGGAATATTGGGCAGCAGTACACATCCCTCCCGTAGACTCCAATCAAGATCCAACGGAAGTTTCCTTCGTGGGGGAATCTATGCCAACCCCACACCTGGCCATAGAAGCTGCTGCGAAAGAAGCGATTGCTCGCCTTCGATCCGCAGTACCCTATGCCCGCGAACGAGGATATTATTACTTTCCGAGCCGTGTAGCACCCGGAGGAGTAACATTTTTTCCCAGTGGACGGATTGAGAGAGACCCAGTACTGGCCAACCTTATCCAGTACATCATCGCTCAAGAGCATTTGAACCAGCGAGTGATGGATTATCTCCAGAATCTCACTGATCTGAATCCTCAGATTGCCATCGGCAGACCACTGAGGCCCGACCCGGAGAGACGCATACATCGACTGGTCAATCCACTTCCTCCGATAGAAGAGGAGAGTATCCCATTGCCAGAGACATTTTATCGGGACCCCGTCCAGTTACCGTTTTCATTTTAGACGTCACTGCTGTATTTGTTATTTCAGCATTTACTATTATGTTGTAACTTATGCATGGTACCTCGAATTTGTGCGACGAGTCGAGTATTTAGTTTTTACGTTTGTGAGTGGTTTTCTTCGTGAGCAACCTGTGTAACCGTGAAAAATCCTGGAATGAGATTTTCTTCTTCCAGAATTTGCTGCATCTTTTATCCTCTCGCTGCATGGATTATTCGTTTTATTTCACACAGCACCACGGCAGCAGACTCACAACCGCTCGGACACATATGGAGCATTTGTTTTTCACAACGGCTCTTAGCAAATCTCGAGGACGAGATTTTTCTTAAGGGGGGTAGTAATTGTAACACCCCAAAAATTTAACCAGGTTTTAGTTACTAAAATTTTGCCAAGAGTTAAAATTTTTGCCTGCAAGAATATTTCTGTTGATTTCAGAACCTTTCTTTTTATATTAAGGATTTATTTTTCCCAAGTGGATCCTTCCAAACATATTGAACTTCTATGCCATCTCATCAAAACAATTTCCTAATCAGTAGGTTTATTTATTAAATTATTCCACCCTGAGCTATATTCATTAAAATGACTTGTGTTAAGTTTGGAGCTCTTTTAGTACTACAACCATTTGATAAATTTAACTAAAAATTCCACCAAAATTTGGAGATGTCATGTGATGCCTCTAAATCACTTTTATGCAATAATATAGTTCATTCATTGCATATTTTGAGTGCTACACATGTTTTTCTTCTCTGGTCCAGTAGGCATTTTTGCACTGTAACCCTTTTAAATATTTGTTTCTAGCTTCCACCAAAATTATGGGAGGTCAGTAGCAGCATATGATTCCATTATATGCAAAGATCCAAGGGTGTTCTTTGAAAATTTTGAGTGAATCAACCTCATCTCCATCCTGGTCCAACAAGATAGTTTGTACAACAACCTTAGTCTTACTTGCCCTCTGGCCCTTGATTCTTTATCCTACTTGTAGACCACCCTACTAAACCCCTAAGTCCAGGAGCATACACTCATTTGATCATTTTTGGTTCATGAAATGATACCATTCACTCCTTGCCCAGAAGTGTAGTTTTGCAAAACTTGCACTAGCAAGTTTCTCCCTTTTGCAAACTAACTTCACCACCCTCTCATACACCCACAGAGACACTGATCTGGAAGAAGTGGCCACTCCAAGACCTGCCTAGATGCCTCTGGCGTTTTGTCAAACACCCTGTGGGCATGGACAGATTTGGCATGATTGTAAGTTTGTGTTGTAAACTTTCCCATCTGTCCAAACCAAGTTGTCTAGTAGCCTGCTAACGATTTCTAGCCCAGGCCTGTGGATTTGCATTAGCTCTCTAGCAGTTTTGGCCATCCTGGCATTTTGTCGAGCAGTCGCCGTGCACGCCCGGAGCGCGAGCAGAGCATGCGTTTTGCACGTGCTTGCGCCCGAGTCAGCGCGCCCCTGGATAAGCTTTCCCCGAGCTCATCCTGATCCTTACCCACTCGCCACGTCGCGCCAAGAGCCCCGACCGCCTTCTAGCCCTCTGCAGCGTTGCCAGCAAGCTCCTTGGCGGCACGCCTACGTCCGCATCCACCACTGCCACGGTCGGCGCCGCCCAAGCCACCACAGCGTGCCAGCAAGCCTCCTTCGACAGTGGAGCGTTCGTCGGTAGCTCCTGGAGCTGGCCAGCCACCGCCACGTCGCCCTGCAGTACAGTAGGGCGGTTCGCCGGCGAGCTTATCCCCGGCCGCCGCGAACCGACTTGGACGTGCTATAAAAGGGGTCCCCGGACTCCTCCGAGCACCCAGGCAGCTTCATGCCGTCCTTCTCGTACCCCTTAGTCGTTAATCGAAGCGAGGAGGTCGTCTTCAACCTCTCCGGTCAGCTCGGCCGCTGCCTCGTCTCGGACGGTTCCGACGCACCAAGACCTCCCCTGCCCTCCCAAACACCACCGTCCGACTCCACTTGAACCCGCGGAGCTGCCTAGCCTGCCAGACCCGCTCGGGAACCACCATGGCCGGAATCCCCAAATCCACCGAAGCCTTCCCTCCACCGCAGAGCTCGCCGCCGGCGACTCCCTCCACCCCCGGCGACCCTGCGACCACCGGAAGGACCGCCTAGGAGTGGCGGATCCATCCCTGCACTCAGATGCCCGCGAAGTAACGCCGTTCACCGGCGACGATCGCCGGACGCCCCGCCCTGCTCGGGCAGAGAAGAGGGGAGGAGTGGGGACTGGTCAAACCTGACCAGTGGGGCCCCGGGACCACTGTCAGTGACCCAGCCCTGCCTCCACGTGTTTAAGTGGAAGTGCAAAACCCCGAGTATGTCTCCCATTTTCGAAGATGTATTCTGCCGAAACGTTTTCCTTTTTGTTTTATTATTAAAAACAGATTTTTGACCAAATCTTTGACTGGCTTTATCTTTTTAAATACAAATCCAAATGAATTAATTCTTTTTCCTACCTCTCTCAAATTTGATCTAGTTTATTTTAAGATTTAATTGAAAAAATTTCAAAGCAACTTTTTGTGCTGTTTTGAATTTGTGTGTTAATTCAAATTTATTTTAAAATAGGACCTTGGAGAGAGAGAAGAAATTTTCAAAAGTTTTGGAGTGCACCCCTGCCTTTACACCCATTGAAAGCAAGCATTCTGAACCCGGCATGATATTTTTGGGTGTTCGTTGACACGTTTATCATACCACCTCATTTCGGAGAGTTGTTATTTCATGTGATGTGATCATTTGCATGAATGCATATTAGTGATTTCCATGTTGTTGGAAATGAACACACTTGTGATGATAATCATCCTCATGCGCCTTGCATGCATACCGGCAGGAACCCGGGAAAACCTCTGCCTTGGGTAGGCATGAGTTTGTCGCCGGTCTCCGTCGGGACGGTTATGTCTGGTATGGCATGGCAAGGTAATATGAGCGGTGACTCTGTTGGTTGAAATATATTCGTTATGCTAATCATGCAGGGAATACTTAAACCTCCTGAGTCGACCGTAGATCGAGTCTTGTTCCAGTAACCCCCATACTTGTTTCGTACTACCACTCGTCTCTACAACAAGTAGAGTACGGTTCAGTAAGTTGTCAACCTCTTTCTAGCACACACCGTACAGAGAGGCCAGGGTGGAAGATACCGGTTGTAGCTGGTAGGCAGGCCACCTGGTCCGGGGGCATGGGTGTTTCTGGTTGAGACCGAGAGGGGAGGCCACCCCTTAGAGCGCGCAATATAAATTTGATCCCATGCTACGCGAGGTTGTAGCCTCCCCACTTAGAGTTTGCTTGACAGGTGTCGTGGGTGATTCCAGACACGTGTGAGTTAAGCTGGTGTGTGCAAGTTAGGTGTGTTTTCAACAAAAAGACCGTAGACGGAATTAGTCCCGATGGACTAAAGAAATCCGTTACTCGTGGGTAAAGAGTACACCCTCTGTAGAGATTAAACCTATTCGAATAGCCGTGTCCATGGTTAAGGATTACAGTCTGGGATGGGTCAAGTGTTGCTCTTAGTATCGGTCTTCGGAGGTGAAACTGTTAAACCAGAACTGGAATTACAACTTGTGACATGTGATAATGATGATTATTATTTTGTTGTGGACTAACCCGTGATATTTTTGGTATTATCGAATATCCCTGGGATGGTTCTACCTCCGGGATATTCACTATGATTATTTCTTTTAAAACCCTTTATGTGGTGTCGCTCAGACGCCCGACTGTGGCATTTCTTTTAAAAGCCCTTTATGTGGTGTCGCTCAGACGCCCGACTGTGGCATTTCTTTTAAAGCCCTTTATGAGGTGTCTCTCAGACGCACGACTGTGGCGTATTTGTTTTTTATTTCATAATTTTAATATTGCTAAGTTATTGCATATTCATAATTAACATGCTTGCACGCATCAGAGTTATATTTATCTTTTGTGACTGACGTCATAAGCATAAAATATTTTCAGCACATCATGATTATATTATACCAATGTTCATGAATGTTTGCGAGTACATTCAAAGTACTCACTGGCTTGTCCCTAGCTATTGTCTTGGCCAGATTTCTTGTGCGGAGAGGAGCGACCTTGATGACAGCCCCGGAACCTAAGCAACGGTGATAGCAGTCTCGCGAAGATAGGAGTTAACCTGGTCAGCTGTTCCCGTGGGAAAGGAGTCCCATAGACACTGATGATTCAGAACCCGCTTCCCCCATCAACCACTAGAAACCATTTGGTGTACCCACAGGCCAGAATGGTCTTGTCCTTCATATTTTATGTTTTGCTTGGAATTTCTGTATCAAGTTGGTGCCTCATCAGCTAACAGTTATCCTGGTGCTGATGAGCACAAGGGCCATTTTCTGGGAATTAATACCCGGAGAATCGGTCGCCACAGGCCCTATTTATAAGGCTGGAAGGATAAGTGGCATGCGCGGGAATCGAGGAGACCAAAAAATGGATATGTGACGGTGCAGACGCCTCGATTTTCAGAGTTTCATTAAAAGAAAAGATTTATTAAGATTTGGGCTTTGTGTAATATTAATGCATGACAGGTGACGTCGCGGCGAGTTACCACAATGGCAGGAGGTGACGTCATGGTGGGTTATAAGATCTCGCAAGAATAAAGGAAGAAGGATTTTTTTTGAAGTGTTGAAGGTTGACATGAACATGTTAAAATCAACCTCGGGCCTAATGTTGGGGTTTTGACTATTGGGTATTACCCGGCCAGGAGGGGCCGGGTTATACCAATAGCGGTTCATCAATACAAACCCATGAAGATGTTGAAGATGGCGGTTCATGAAGCAGACTTACTAAGGGCCCAAAGCCCAAAGGCGACTTAAGGCCCATAGGGGTAAACCACCATTTGTGTATGACTTATATTGTAAGGCAAGTATAATTAGTCACCGAGCCGGACACGTTGTCTATGAGCCGGCTGGGACTCCGTGAGCCATTGGGCGTCAACCTGTGTATATAAAGGGATGACCCGGTGGCGGTTTAGGGAATGAAACAAAAGATCGAGAGCTAGGTCAACCGGATTCGCTCCCTAGTAATCGAGACATAAGCAATACCACCTCAAACTGGATTAGGCCTTTACCTTCACCGCAAGGGGCTGAACCAGTATAAACTCCTTGTGTCCTTTGTCCCGTTTAACCCCTTGAAGCTAACCTAGTTGCGATGGCTCCACGACTATGTCCTCACAATAGGACATCTGCCGTGACAATTCCACAACAGGTTCCAATAAAATAAAATGATGCTCCTTTGCCACCTGCTTACCTTGATTATGATGTTATGGAATGTTACCAGTTTCTTGAGAGAAGCGAGTTGCCTTTTCAGTACAGACTAATCTTTGACAGGAAGCACATTGTTTATGTTACGCTTTCTGCTCCTACTTTCTTTGACTTTCGGATAAAGCAAAGTTATTTCATACTTAGAGAGGAGGCAGCCGAGTACGAAAGGGGGAGGGAGACAGCTCTCCTCCACGAGGCAGCTCACCAGGCGGTGGCAACTTCAATCGAGTACAACCCCAGCTGCAACACTGGATACTACCAAGGCTAGTGCTACCTATTGAGCACTGCGTTGGTTTTCCCTTGAAGAGGAAAGGGTGATGCAGCAAAGTAGCATAAGTATTTCCCTCAGTTTTTGAGAACAAAGGTATCAATCCAGTAGGAGGCTCCACAGAAGAACCTTGTACCTACACAAACAAACAAGAAGCTCACAACCAACACGATAAAGGGGTTGTCAATCCCTTCACGGTAACTTGCAAAAGTGAGATCTGATAGAGATAATAAGATAAGATAAGTTATTTTGGTATTTTTATGATATAGATTGAAACGTAAAGATGGAAATAAAAGTAGATGGGAAACTTATATGATAAAAGATAGACCCGGGGGCCATAGGTTTCACTAGTGGCTTATCTCAAGATAGCATAAGTATTACGGTGGGTGAACAAATTACTGTCGAGCAATTGATAGAAAAGTGCATAGTTATGAGAATATCTAGGCATGATCATGTATATAGGCATCACGTCCACAACAAGTAGATCGAAACGGTTCTGCATCTACTACTATTACTCCACACATCGACCGACTCCTGCCTGCATCTAGAGTATTAAGTTCATAAGAACAGAGTAATGCATTAAGAAAGATGACATGATGTAGAGGGATAAACTCAAGAAATATGATATAAACCCCATCTTTTTATCTCTATGGAAACAATACAATACGTGCCTTGCTGCCCCTGCTGTCACTGGGAAAGGACACCGCAATATTGAACCCAAAGCTAAGCACTTCTCCCATTGCAAGAAAGATCAATCTAGTAGGCCAAACCAAACTGATAATTCGAAGAGACTTGCAAAGATAACCAATCATACATAAAAGAATCAGAGGAGATTCAAATATTTCTCATAGATAAACTTGATCATAAACCCACAATTCATTGGATCTCGACAAACACACCGCAAAAAGAGTTACATCAAATAGATCTCCAAGAAGATCGAGGAGAACTTTGTATTGAGATTCAAAGTGAGAGAAGAAGCCATCTAGCTAATAACTATGGACCCGAAGGTCTGTGGTAAGCTACACACAACTCATCAGAGAGGCTATGGTGTTGATGTAGAAGCCCTCCGTGATCGATTCCCCAGCCGGCGGAGCGCCGGAAGAGGCCCCAAGATGGGATCTCACGGATACAAAAGGTTGCGGCGGTGGATACAGTTTTTTCTGGTGCTCCTGGATGTTTTTAGGGTATGGAGGTATATATAGGCGAAGGAGGTCGGTCAGGGGAGCCACAACGGGCCCACGAGGGTGGGGGCGCGCTTACCCCCCTAGGGTGCGCCCTCCTCCCTTGTGGGTGCCTCGGCTGCTTCTTGATGTCCACTCCAAGTCTCCTGGATTGCATTTGTTCCAAAAAAGATCGCTCCCGAAGGTTTCATTTCGTTTGGACTCCGTTTAATATTCCTTTTCTTCGAAACACTGAAATAGGCAAAAAAAACAGCAATTCGGGTTGGGCCTCCGGTTAGTAGGTTAGTCCCAAAAATGATATAAAAGTGTAAAGTAAAGCCCATAAACATCCAAAACGGGTAATATAATTGCATGGAACAATCAAAAATTATAGATACATTGGAGACGTATCAGCTAGCCGTGGCCATAGACCAACTTAGGCCAAAATCCTAAGCTTGAGGGAGGAAGCATTTCTCACCGACATTGCATTCATGTTCACACATTCATTCCAGTTGTCGGTGTTCATCCTTTTTGATTCTACTATCCATGTTAGTTTATTTATTTTTTACTTGCTTTTTTCTTGTGTGTTTGAAAAACTTTGATAAAATCCAAAAATATTTCTTGCTTATTTTTAGTTTTTCTCTCTAGTTTATTTAGAAGTAGTATTAAAAGAAAACCAAAAAATATTTCTCGTTCTTCTTTTGCTTGTTGGGAGCTTTCCCATGTAAATAGTTTTCTCATTTCTGTTTTTACTTTCTTCAGAAAAACAAAACTCCAAAAATATTTTAGTGTGCTTCTTTGAAATTCTTTTTCTTTTCTTTGGGTCGTAAGGAGAAGACCATGATGAAAATGTTGAGTGGCTCTCATGTGCATTATTTTTTATCTAAAAAGAGCTCGTATTACCTTGTTTTCTCCTTTGAAGAAATGTTTGAAGATTCCGGCTTAGTCCAATGCACGTGCACTCTTATTATTATTCACATCGTTCGGTCGTTCAAGTGAAAGGCAATAATGACGGTATATGATGAAATGATTGATATGAGGAAAAGCTAGTATGAAGTCGACCTATTTTTTTGTAAATATGATTAGCTAATCGTTCTTGATTCAACCCATTATCAATGAAACATGTTTGCAATGACAATTAGAGATTATAGCTACGCATGCCATGCTTAATTATCTAGGAGTTGATAATGGTTTGTCTTATGTGCCAACATGCATTTGAAATGGTTGTGATGTAGTATGATAGGATGGTATCCTCCTTTGAATGATTCAAGTGGCTTTACTTGGCACATGTTCACACATATAGTTGAATCAAAAACAACATAGCCTCCATGATATTTATGTTCATGGTGATTTATATCCTACTCTTTCTTGGACACAATGTTGGTTAACCTCAATGCTTGTTTATGACCGTTGTCGCTCTCTACACTACAAAAAAAAGACACATCCGTGACATTTTGGGCCGAACGAAAAAAAATTCTGTCATACATATGACACTTCTATGACGATAATTGTGAGAAAACCCGGTATCATCATCGATATGGTGGGCTCCTACTTCTATGACAAAAAATCATGACAGAAAATGGGCTTTTCGTCCTGGGCGGGCCGGAGACGCAGCTGCATGACATTCTTTGGGCCATCCATGACGGAAAAACCATGGTAGAAGCGAGGGGGAGGAAAATTTGGGGGAGTTGCTGGTTACGGTGGGAGGTCGGGGGTCGGGCGATGCTCGTTTCTCTCGTACACGTACGCGCGTGTGTGCGAGGTGTCGGCTCTAACTGAACCCGAGCAAGGCGTTGGGCTCTAATTGAACCCGAGCGATTGCACTGCAGGCTATGCGTTACTGAACCCGAGCGATCGATCGATGGCTGTTAACTGAACCCGATGGAGCGATTCCTTCGCTACTGCTGCTAACTGAAGCCAATCGATTGGATGAACAGTGAGCGTTGCGGGGGGGTTTGGATGAATAGTGAGCGGAAGCATTGCCTCTGGATGAACAGGACCTCGTGGTGTGGAGGGCTGGATGAACAGTAGATGATGGAGGGGTGGCCGTGGAGGGGTGGTTGAATAGGACCCCCTGGTGTGGAGGCTGGATGAATAGTAGACGATGGAGGGGTGTCCGTGGAGGGGTGGTTGAACAGTAGCCGGTGGAGTAGCGCGTGGTGGAGGCTCGATGAACAGGAGCCCGTGGAAGCTGGAGGAGGTCGACGGTAGCCCGTGGAGGCTGGAGGAGGTCGACGGTGGAGATGAACAGTATCCCGTGGAGTCCCGTTTTGCGGTATGCCACTGTAACGCCCACGATGCGGCTATATCTCCCACGTGTCGAAGCACGACTTAGAGGCATAACCACATGGTGGTTTTGTCGCAAGAAGGGTCATCTTCACACAATCCCATGTAATGAACAAGAATGGGATAAAGAGAGTTGGCTTACAATCGCCACTTCACACAATACATAAATAAATCATACAACATTCAAAATACACTCATAGACCGGCTACGGTCAAATCCAAATGAAAGGAAGACAACCCCAAATGCTAGATCCCCGATCGTCCCAACTGGGCTCCACTACTGATCTTCTGGAAATGAAACATAGTAACGACCAAGGTCCTCATCAAACTCCCACTTAAGCTCGGTTGCGCCACTTGCGCTGGTATCCTCGGTACCTGCATCTGTTTTGGTAGAATCTGTAAGCCATAGGGACTCAGCAATCTCACACCCACGAGATCAAGACTATTTAAGCTTGTAGGTAGGAAAGGGGTAATATGGTGGAGCTGCAGCAAGCACTAAGCATATATGGTGGCTAACATACGCAAGTGAGAGCGAGAAGAGAAGCAACGCATCGGTCGAGAAGCTAGAAGTGATCAAGAAGTGATCCTGAAACTACTTACGTTCATACATAACCCAAACCGTGTTCACTTCCCGGATTCCACCGAGAAGAGGCCATCACGGCTACACACACGGTTGATGCATTTTAATGAAGTCAAGTGTCAAGTTCTCTACAACCGGACATTAACAAATTCCCATCTGCCTCATAACCGTGGGCACGGCTTTCGAAAGATAATACCCTACAGGGGTGTCCCAACTTAGCCCATCACAAGCTCTCACAGTCAATGAAGGATATACCTTCTCCCGGGAAGACCCAATCAGTCTCGGTATCCCGGTTTGCAAGACATTTCGATAATGGTAAAACAAGACCAGCAAAGCCGCCCGATGTGCCAACAAATCTTGATAGGAGTCGCACGTATCTCGTTCTCAGGGCACACCGGATAATTCAAGCTACGAGTAAAACTAGGCCTCGAGTTACCCCGTGGTGGCCCCGCAGGCTGCTCGGTTCGGACCAACACTCGGAGAAGCACTGGCCCGGGGGGGCTAAAATAAAGATGACCCTCGGGCTTGCGAAAACCCAAGGGAAAAAGGTATAGGTGGCAAATGGTAAAACCAAGGTTGGGCCTTGCTGGAGGAGTTTTATTCAAAGCGAACTGTCAAGGGGGTCCCATAAATCACCCAACCGCGTAAGGAACTAAAAATCAAGGAACATAACACCGGTATGACGGAAACTAGGG
This sequence comes from Triticum aestivum, assembly GCF_018294505.1. Taxonomy (NCBI): domain Eukaryota; kingdom Viridiplantae; phylum Streptophyta; class Magnoliopsida; order Poales; family Poaceae; genus Triticum; species Triticum aestivum. Next base: position 82,947,105 of record NC_057798.1, read on the forward strand.
CGGCAAGAGTGGAACAAGACACCAGGCATAAGGCCGAGCCTTCCACCCTTTACCAAGTATATAGATGCATTAATTAAATAAGAGATATTGTGATATCCCAAAATATCCATGTTCCAACAAGGAACAATCTTCATCTTCACCTGCAACTAGCAACGCTATAAGAGGGGCTGAGCAAAAGCGGTGACATAGCCAAGCAACGGTTTGCTAGGACAGGATGGTTAGAGGCTTGACATGGCAATATGGGAGGCATGATAAACAAGCAATAGGTAGAGCTAACATAGCGATAGAGCGAGCAACTAGCAAAGCAAAGATAGAAGTGATATCGAGGGTATGGTCATCTTGCCTGCAAGGTTCTTAGAGTTGTCGAAAGCTTGATCATCGTTAGCGTACACAACAGGTTCCTCATTCACGTACTCGTCTCCCGGCTCTATGCAAAGCAAGAACACAAGCAATGGAACCACAATAAATCATGGTGCAATGCACAAGCAACATGATGCAATACATGGCAATATGGGAGATGTGATATGCAATGCTTATGCGTGCTCCGGAAGGAAAATGATGAACAAGGCATCAACTTGGAAAACCAAGTATGCCTCTAGAAAGATGAGATGATTTCGGTTGAAATCGATATAAAGATCACTGGAATCGGATGCACGATTTGCAAATGGCAAGCAAAACAAGAATGACACAAATCCGCGGTTAACAGCATGATAGCACTTAGAATACATCAAGAAACTATGCTACAACACCCCAACATATCAACAAAGCACATGGAAGTGATCTACAAGAGATGCTTGACAAAAGATGAACACTGAGCTACGGCTAAATCACGTAATAGCAGGTTCAAACAAGCATGGCAAAAATGCAAAAGATATCAGCTTGGACATGACATAAACAGCATCAGGTAGCAATGTTCAGAGCAAGCAATCAACATGCTACAGGAACTTATGTTATCAACACAAGACATGGCATGATTCCACTCAAAGCATAGAACAAAAGTCCCTTACTAACCATGAGCCAAAAAGGATCAGAAGATATGATTGCACCCATGTAAACATAGCAAGTTTCGTTAACAGATTCAGGAAACAGAGCATGGCATTAACAGCATTATGAAGGCATCTTTGCGAGCTTGATTCACTCACCAAAAGTCATTGCATGACAAGATAAGCATAGCACCAGCAAGAATACATGTTTATGAAACTAAACATGGCAAGAACAAGATCATAGAATGCAAGGATCAACTACAACAACCTTGGCAAAATTGAATATCATATAAACAATCTGCCAGAAAACATTTTATAGCAAAAGTAGAGCAAGAAAATGACATGCTAGACTACTCCATAATTGCAAACAGGGTCATGAATGGATAGAGCATAACCATATGTTCAAAACATCCTTACTGAAGTATCTCAAAATATGCGTGGATCTCTCTATAGCATCAAGTTTACATGGCATAACAATAACAGCGGAACAGGGACTGAAATCAGCAACATCACGAAGCCTAGTTTGCATGCTTGTTCTAGTCACCACATTTAACATAAAAATACATGGCAAGCACCTCTGTAAAGAATACATGGCATAGTTCAAAACACGTGTAGAGCTCATGCTCATCAGATGCACACAATAAACGTAGCAAAAATGACAAATGCCCACAATCTGTTAAGAATCAGAAACTAGCATTATATAGCACTCTTGCATCAGAGATTTAGGCATCAAGATGAACTCAAATGAACATGGCGCAATGGAGCAAAATGAAGAGAACAACCTGATGAACATTTTGATATATCATGCGCATGAAACGGAGCAACATGCATGGAGTTATGATGCGATGAACAGGGCTAAAAATAATGCAGACTTAGAGGGTTTCGGGGCACTCGCCGGAGATGAGGTCCGACGGTGGCGAGATCGGGTACTCGTGGCAAACTACTGTAAGGCGCGCTAGGGAGAGATAAAAAGGGATGGGGAGGACCGAGGGCTTACCACAAGCACGATGGTGTGCTTGGTTTCTCAAGAGGGGGTCGGAGAAGGCGGAGACGGCGATCGAACACTTGCGGGCACGGCGGGGAAGAAGTGGAAGAAGATCACGGCGTCTTGGCGTCCCACGGCAAAGTAGTGGACGTAGGGGAAGTACACGACATTGAGGATGAAGATGGACACGTTCTGAGGAGCTGGGGTCGACGGGGAGCACGCCGGCGACGAGGACGCGCTCCCAGATGCGTTCGGGACGGTGATGGCGCGATTGATCTGGTGGCTTAACCTACCAGAAAACGGCGGCGGCGGACGAGGGAAACCCTAGGAGAGGCAGGGGACAAGGATTGGGGTCTTAAAAGGGGCTAGGTGAGCGGCGCGAGCTCATGCGCTCTCGTGCTCGCGGTCCCCATGGCAACGGCGAGAGTAGAGGGAAAAGGTGGGTGCGGGGAACAGGGTAGGCGCTGACGAGCGGGGCCGGGATAGCCACGTGGAGAGGGAATAGCGGGGGTGCACGCGTGCGTAGGTGCGAAAAGACAGGGAGGAGGAGAACGAGCGGGCTGGCACGCACGCTACATGGGCTGTGGGACTGAACTAGCTGGGCCGGCTTGGAGGCTGGAGCCCAGGTGGTTGCCGCTGCTGCTAGGCAGCTCTGCTGCTCTCCTTTTCCATATTTTCTTTAGACAGCAAACAAAAGGAAAAGCATAGGCGAAAATGGAAGGATTTTGAGAAATCTGACAATATTCTCAAGGTCCTGAATTTGTGTAATATTTGATAAAACTGATCTGGGCATTTTTAGAGGAAGTAAAATAATTCAAGTTTGAATTGAGTTCAAACTTGAGCCATTTTAAAACCTAACCAAAACAACTTATAAAAAGGCTGAAATACCACAGGGAGGTAAATGACATGGTGATAGAATATAGAGGCAAAGTTGAACATTAATGGAGGAGGGTAAAATGGCACTTGCCAAAAGAAAGGAATAGAAGGAGAGGTGGTGATGCATGGAGGTGGTGATGCACGGATAACACATAGAACATGCAACAACATATCATGCATGAATAACATGGAAAAGCAAGTTGACATAAGCACAACACAGCATAGATATGCACATGATGCAAACAAATGGTGAGGCCATAGTGCAACAAAGGATGACGAAAGAAATATGACAATGTAATGACAAGATAATGCAAAGGCAACCAACAAACCCAAAATGAAACCCACAAAGAGGAAAACCCACTTGGAATTGATGAAGAACAAGATGAATATATTGCCAAAATGGGAAGTTTTGCATCTGGGGTGTTGCAACACTCCACCACTACAAGCGGATCTCGTCTCGAGATCTAGGACTGAAAGAACTCTGGATATTCAGAACGAGGTGGTCCTCGCGCTCCCAGGTGGCTTCTCGGTCGGAATGGTGTGACCACTTCACTTTCAGGAATTTGATTGACTTGTTGTGAGTCTTGCGCTCAGTTTCTTCAAGAATAGCAACGGGGTGCTCATGATAAGACATATCCTCTTGGAGATCAATCTCTTCGAAGTTGATAGTGCGCTCAGGAGTCTTGAAGCACTTGCGAAGCTGTGACACATGAAACACATCGTGCACGTTCGCGAAGTTGGACGGAAGCTCAAGTTGATAGGCGAGATCGCCTCTTTTGCCAATGATCTTGAAAGGACCCACGTATCTAGGGGCAAGCTTCTCTTTGATACCGAAGCGACGAGTGCCTTTCATTGGAGAGACGCGGAGGTAGACATGGCCTCTGATTTCAAAGCCACATCATGGTGCTTGTCATCATAATAGCTCTTCTGGCGCGATTGCGCGGCTTTGAGATTCTCACGAATGACTTTGCACATTTCTTCGGCTTCTGTGATCAAGTCATTGCCAAGAAGTTGGCGTTCACCTGTCTCGGACCAATTGAGAGGAGTACGACACTTTCTGCCATAGAGAATTTCGAATGGGGCCTTGCCCGAACTCGCTTGGAAGCTGTTGTTGTAGGAGAACTCGACATATGGAAGACAATCTTCCCACTTCATACCGAAAGAGATGACACAAGCCCTGAGCATATCTTCGAGGATTTGATTGACTCGCTCGACTTGGCCGCTAGTTTGAGGATGGAAAGCTGTGCTGAAACGAATGTTGGTGCCCATGGACTTCTGAAAGGAGTCCCAGAACTTACAGGTGAAAATGCTTCCACGGTCTGACAAAATCAATTGTGGAATGCCATGCAAGGAGACAATCCTGGAGGTGTATAGCTTTGACAACTGGGCTGCTGTGATAGATTCTTTGATAGGAAGGAAATGAGCCACTTTAGTAAGCTTGTCAATGACAACGAAGATAGCATCATTTCCACGCTTGGACTTAGGAAATCGAGTTACGAAGTCCATCTCGATATGATCAAACTTCCATTCCGAAATAGCAAGAGGTTGGAGGAGACTAGCGGGTCGTTGGTGTTCTGCTTTCACCCTTCTGCAGACATCACATTCATTCATGAACTGAGCAATTTCTCGCTTCATTCGAGTCCACCAATACGACTGCTTGAGGTCATGGTACATCTTTGTACTTCCAGGATGAATGGATAGAAGGGAATTGTGTGCCTCATTCATGATGACTTTTTTTAGATCACCTTTAGGAACCACAATATGATCCTCGAAGAAAAGAGTATCTTTGTCATCAATGTGGTAGCACTTGTATTTGGAAATGCCCTTGTCGATACCACGCTTCACCTTTTTCACCATGGTATCCAGGAGTTGTGCCTCACGAATTTGATCTTCCAAAGTAGGAGAGACTATGAGGTTGGCAAGAAAGCCTTGAGGAACAACTTTAAGATTCAGTTTGCGGAAAGCTTCACAAAGATCCGGTTGGAAGGGCTTGAGAATTAAATTGTTGCAATAAGCCTTTCTGCTCAGAGCATCTGCAATCACATTGGCCTTGCCTGGAGTATATTCAATACTTGGGTTGTACTCTTGAATCATTTCGACCCATCGAGTTTGTCTGAGGTTGAGGTTGGGTTGAGTGAAGATATACCTGAGGCTCTTGTGATCGGTGAATATGTCCACTTTCCTTCCCAACAAGAGATGTCTCCATGTTATCAAAGCATGGACAACTGCCGCCAACTCGAGATCGTGAGTGGGGTAGTTCTTTTCGTTGGGCTTCAACTGACGAGAGGTATAGGCCACAACTTTCTTCTCTTGCATTAACATGGCACCGAGACCTTGAAGAGAAGCATCATAGAAAACTTCGAATGGCTTGGATTCATCAGGAGGAGTCAAGACAGGAGCTGTGACTAGCTTCTCTTTGAGGGTGTTGAAAGCAACGTCACACTCAGGCGTCCAGACATACTTGACATGCTTATGGAGGAGGTTGGAAAGAGGCTTTGCAATCTTAGAGAAATTCTCAACGAATCTTCGGCAATAGCTTGCAAGACCAAGAAAACTGCGGAGCTGCTTGACATTCTGAGGAGGTTCCCAATTCACAATTGCAGACACCTTCTCGGGATTAACAGCAATGCCCTTGGCGGAGATGATATGACCAAGATAAAGAACTTCATCAATCCAGAACTCACATTTGGAAAACTTCGCATAGAATTGATGCTCTCTGAGCTTGTCGAGCACCAATCGCAAATGTTTGGCATGATCCTTCTTATTCTTGGAGAAGACCAAGATATCATCGAGATACATCAGGACGAATTCATTGGTGTAGGGGTTGAAAATGAAGTTCATAATTCGAGAGAATGTTGGAGGAGCATTGACAAGGCCGAAAGACATGACAGTATATTCATAAGAACCAAAGCTTGTTCTGAATGCTGTCTTGGGAATATCTTGTTCATGAATGCGAATCTGATGATAACCCAAATGAAGGTCAATCTTGGAGAATACTTTAGCACCTTTGAGTTGCTCGAAAAGCTCATTGATGTTGGGAAGTGGATACTTGTTCTTGATTGTCTTATTCAATGGACGGTAATCAACGCACAGTCGGTCCGTGACATCCTTCTTCTGGACAAAAAGAACTCCACAACCCCATGGAGATGAACTCGGTCTGATCAAACCCAGACGCTCTTGTTCATCGAGCTGTCTCTTCAATTCCTTCAGCTCTTTAGGTCCAAGCTTGTAAGGACGCTTGCAAACGGGTTCAGTGCCAGGAACAAGATCGATAACAAATTCGACTGGCCGGTGAGGAGGCATACCCGAAAGCTCTTCTAGAAAGACATCTTGGTACTAAAAAACGACTGGAATCTTATAAATAGCATCCAACTCGCCCTTCTCATTGAGGGAAAACAACCGAATAGTTTCATCACGAGCAGCATAGATGATAACATCCTCAGAAGAGTGTGTCAATTGAATTTCCCTGGCAGCACAATCAAGTTGAGCTTTGTGCTGAGAAAGCCAGTCCATCCCGAGAATTAGATCGATATCGGAGTTACCAAGGACAATTGGTTTAGCCAGAAATTTATAGTTGCCCATCTTGATTGTGGTATCCGGAACCACCAAACTGGAGCTCAACCTTTACCCAGAGAAACGACATCCATGGGTTTACCCAAATGGGAAGAAGTGAATTCATGCTTGGCAAAAACGGTCTTGACATGAAACAATGCGATGCACCAGTATCAAATAAGACTTTTGCAGGAATAGAGTTAACTGGAAGGTTACCCATGATCACATGTGAAGAATCCTCTGCCTGAGCTGCATTCATCATGTTCACCTTTGCATGCTTTGGATTATGCTTGACCACTCCATTGCTTGAAGATCTCACAGGAGGAGGAGGAGGAAGGCGCCTTTGGTTGAAGCACTTGTTCGTGTAGTGACCTTTCTGCTGGCACTTGTTGCAAGTCACCTCTGAGAGCGGATGATGATATGGAGCATTTGACCTTGGAGCTTGAGAATTTGACTTGTTTTGATAGCCTGGGTTGGGTGGGTGGGAAGATCCACGACCACCTGAGTTCTTCTGCTGGTAAGGTTGACGAAACGGAGGAGGAGGAAGGTAGAACTTCTGCTGCTTAGCTGCCACTTGTGAGGAAGAAGAAGACTGAACTGCATCCTTGATTCTCTTCTTAGAAGCCTCACACTTGAGCTGAGCACCTTCTTGCTTGAGGGCCATATTGTAGAATTGATCAAACTGAGTAGGCTCGACAAGAACGAGAGCTAACGGCAGATCCTCTCTAAGGCCACCTCTGAATTGATAGATCATACTCTTTTCATCAGGAACGTCTTGTTTAGCAAAGCGAGCAAGTTTCTGGAACTGCTTGTTGTATTCGTACACTGACATGTTGCCTTGCTTGAGATTGTGGAACTCCTCACGCTTGCTCTCAACAACACTGGTAGGAATGTGGTGAGCTTTAAAGTACCGACAGAAGTCAGTCCAAGTAATCACTCGACCTCCTCTGGAATCCTTGTATTGCTGGAACCAATCAGTTGCTTGGTCCTTGAGCTGAAAAGAAGCGAACTTGACGTAGTCCTCAGGCCTGACATTGCTGCATTCAAAATGATTGTTGATATCCACGAGCCAATCGTCGGCGTCTGTGGCCTCGGCACAGTAGCTGAAAGACTTCGGCTGATTTGCAAGGAACTGGTTGAGGGTCGGAAACTGAGGCTGATGATTGAACTGCCCTTGACCTTGATTCCCTTGGTTGCCTTGGCCTTGGTTGCGCTCTTGCATCAGCTGAATCAACAACTGAGTGTTGGCGTTTGTGGTTGCCATCAAAGCTTGCCATGCCTCCGGAGGTGGAGGTGGAGGTGGAGGGTTTGCCTGACTCCCATCATTGCATTCCGGATTCTGACGCGTTGGCGGAGCCATCCTGAAGAGGGTGACATCCGTTAGCATCTTGATAGACAGATAGACAAGTTGAATCAACGGATAGAAATTGCAACATATAGTCTTCACAATAAACATTCGAACAAGGATGAATGAATGAATTCCAAAGTACACATCATGTCCATTAAGGTGAGAAGCCACTTGATAAGAGGTTGATGAATGAAATAAACAAGGTACAACTGGAACAAATAAGTGGTAAGGATTACCCAATCACAAACCAAATATCTGCGGGAAGAAATGCTAGAGCTACTTGAATCCCACCTATAAACTCCCGAAACTTTCTGGTTATGCAATCAGGTGTTGGGGATACAGGGAAAGCAATATATCTCACCCAAACTAACAATCCCTACATCCAGCTGTATCCATCCGTCAACACATAACCAAGAAACCTTCAGAAATCGTGTACCTCAACCTTCGAAAAGCATCCGTTATACGAGTCATGGCAGTACTCCCTAACTCCCCAGTACTGGGTGACGTTGAGGTTATCTCACCAACAACTGCATAAAAGAGATTTTTGATGTCGGTAAAACTCAGGTATTCCAGAACTGCAACGATAAAATTGTGACGACAACACCTCGGAGCTCAACTCCCCGGGACACTGCCACAACCCCTAAATGTCAGGAGGCACCAAGAACAATGTTCTCGTCACAAAACCATCGGAACGATTCCAAGATACCCGCGTGATCCTAAATTTTTTTTTAGCAAAATCTGAGGAGAGGAGAGTCAAAACTTCTACGTCAAGAGACCTCACCAGAGCGACGAAGGGACTGAGGAGTAAAAAGAATCCTACTCTCCGATATATATAATCCTAAGACTCAACACATTTTTTTGTTCTAGACTCAACAACGCCAGCAATCAATCAAGCAGGGGGCTCCTAAGTCGGGGATGGCTCTGATTACCAACTTGTAACGCCCAAGATGCGGCTATATCTCCCACGTGTCGAAGCACGACTTAGAGGCATAACCGCATGGTGGTTTTGTCGCAAGAAGGGTCATCTTCACAAAATCCCATGTAATGAACAAGAATGGGATAAAGAGAGTTGGCTTACAATCGCCACTTCACACAATACATAAATAAATCATACATCATTCAAAATACACTCATAGACTGGCTACGGTCAAATCCAAATGAAAAGAAGACAACCCCAAATGCTAGATCCCCGGTCGTCCCAAGTGGGCTCCACTACTGATCATCTGGAAATGAAACATAGTAACGACCAAGGTCCTCATCAAACTCCCACTTAAGATCGGTTGCGCCACTTGCGCTGATATCCTCGGTACCTGCACCTGTTTTGGTAGAATCTGTAAGCCACGGGGACTCAGAAATCGCACACCCGCGAGATCAAGACTATTGAAGCTTGTAGGTAGGAAAGGGGTAATATGGTGGAGCTACAGCAAGCACTAAGCATATATGGAGGCTAACATACGCAAGTGAGAGCGAGAAGAGAAGCAACACATCGGTCGAGAAGCTAGAAGTGATCAAGAAGTGATCCTGAAACTACTTACGTTCATACATAACCCAAACCGTGTTCACTTCCCGGATTCCGCCGAGAAGAGACCATCACGGCTACACACACGGTTGATGCATTTTAATGAAGTCAAGTGTCAAGTTCTCTACAACCAGACATTAACAAATTCCCATCTGCCTCATAACCGTGGGCACGGCTTTCGAGACATAATGCCCTGCAGGGGTGTCCCAACTTAGCCCATCTCAAGCTCTCACGGTCGACGAAGGATATACCTTCTCCCGGGAAGACCCGATCAGTCTCGGAATCCCGGTTTGCAAGACATTTCGACAATGGTAAAACAAGACCAGCAAAGCCGCCCGATGTGCCAACAAATCCCGATAGGAGTCGCACGTATCTCGTTCTCAGGGAACACCGGATAAGTCAAGCTACGAGTAAAACTAGGCCTCGAGTTACCCCGTGGTGGCCCCGCGGGCTGCTCGGTTCGGACCAACACTCGGAGGAGCACTGACCCGGGGGGGCTAAAATAAAGATGACCCTCGGGCTTGCGAAAACCCAAGGGAAAAAGGTATAGGTGGCAAATGGTAAAACCAAGGTTGGGCCTTGCTGGAGGAGTTTTATTCAAAGCGAACTGTCAAGGGGGTCCCATAAATCACCCAACCGCGTAAGGAACTAAAAATCAAGGAACATAACACCGGTATGACGGAAACTAGGGCGGCAAGAGTGGAACAAGACACCAGGCATAAGGACGAGCCTTCCACCCTTTACCAAGTATATAGATGCATTAATTAAATAAGAGATATTGTGATATCCCAAAATATCCATGTTCCAACAAGGAACAATCTTCATCTTCACCTGCAACTAGCAACGCTATAAGAGGGGCTGAGCAAAAGCGGTGACATAGCCAAGCAACAGTTTGCTAGGACAGGATGGTTAGAGGCTTGACATGGCAATATGGGAGGCATGATAAACAAGCGATAGGTAGAGCTAACATAGCGATAGAGCGAGCAACTAGCAAAGCAAAGATAGAAGTGATATCGAGGGTATGGTCATCTTGCCTGCAAGGTTCTTAGAGTTGTCGAAAGCTTGATCATCGTTAGCGTACACAACAGGTTCCTCATTCACGTACTCGTCTCCCGGCTCTACCCAAAGCAAGAACACAAGCAATGGAACCACAATAAATCATGGTGCAATGCACAAGCAACATGATGCAATACATGGCAATATGGGAGATGTGATATGCAATGCTTATGCGTGCTCCGGAAGGAAAATGATGAACAAGGCATCAACTTGGCAAACCAAGTATGCCTCCAGAAAGATGAGATGATTTCGGTTGAAATCGATATAAAGATCACCGGAATCGGATGCACGATTTGCAAATGGCAAGCAAAACAAGAATGACACAAATCTGTGGTTAACAGCATGATAGCACTTAGAATACATCAAGAAACTATGCTACAGCACCCCAACATATCAACAAAGCACATGGAAGTGATCTACAAGAGATGCTTGACAAAAGATGAACACTGAGCTACGGCTAAATCACACAATAGCAGGTTCAAACAAGCATGGCAAAAATGCAAAAGATATCAGCTTGGACATGGCATAAACAGCATCAGGTAGCAATGTTCAGAGCAAGCAATCAACATGCTACAGGAACTTATGTTATCAACACAAGACATGGGATGATTCTACTCAAAGCATAAAACAAAAGTCCCTTACTGACCATGAGCCAAAAAGGATCAGAAGATATGATCGCACCCATGTAAACATAGCAAGTTCCGTTAACAGATTCAGGAAACAGAGCATGGCATTAACAGCATTATGAAGGCACCTTTGCAAGCTCGATTCACTCACCACAAGTCATTGCATGACAAGATAAGCATAGCACCAGCAAGAATACATGTTTATGAAACTAAATATGGCAAGAACAAGATCATAGCATGCAAGGATCAACTACAACAACCTTGGCAAAATTGAATATCATGTAAACAATCTGCCAGGCAACATTTTATAGCAAAAGTAGAGCAAGAAAATGACATGCTAGACTACTCCATAATTTCAAACAGGGGCATGGATGGGTAGAGCATAACCATATGTTCAAAACATCCTTACTGAAGTATCTCAAAATATGCATGGATCTCTCTGTAGCATCAAGTTTACATGGCATAAAAATAACAGCGGAACAGGGACTGAAATCAGCAACATCACGAAGCCTAGTTTGCATGCTTGTTCTAGTCACCACATTTATCAAAAAAATACATGGCAAGAACCTCTATAAAGAATACATGGCATAGTTCAAAACACGTGTAGAGCTCATGCTCATAAGATGCACACAATAAAAGTAGCAAAAATGACAAATGCCCACAATCTGTTAAGAATCAGAAACTAACATTATATAGCACTCTTGCATCAGAGATTTAGGCATCAAGATGAACTCAAATGAACATGGCGCAATGGAACAAAATGAAGAGCACAACCTGATGAACATTTTGATATATCATGCGCATGAAACGGAGCAGTATGCATGGAGTTATGATGCAATGAACAGGGCTAAAAATAATGCAGACTTAGAGGGTTTCGGCGCACTCGCCGGAGACGAGGTCCGACGGCGGCGAGATCGGGTACTCGTGGCAAACTACTGTAAGGCATGCTAGGGAGAGATAAAAAGGGATGGGGAGGAGCACGGGCTCACCACAAGCACGGTGGTGTGCTTGGTTTCTCAAGAGGGGGTCGGAGAATGCGGAGACGGCGATCGAACACTTGCGGGCACGGCGGGGAAGAAGTGGAAGAAGATCACGGCGTCTTGGCGTCCCGCGGCGAAGTAGTGGACCTAGGGGAAGTACACGACATCGAGGATGAAGATGGACACGTTCCGGGGAGCTGGGGTTGACGGGGAGCACGCCGGCGACGAGGACACGCTCCCAGATGCGTTCGGGACGGCGATGGCGCGATCGATCTAGTGGCTTAACCTACCAGAAAACGGTGGCGGCGGATGAGGGAAACCCTAGGAGAGGCAGGGGACAAGGATTGGGGTCTTAAAAGGGGCTAGGGTGAGCGGCGCGAGCTCATGCACTCTCGTGCTTGCGGTCCCCATGGCGACGGCGAGAGGAGAGGGAAAAGGTGGGTGCGGGGAACAGGGTAGGCGCTGACGAGCGGGGACGGGATGGCCACGTGGAGAGGGACTAGCGGGGGTGCACGCGCGCGTAGGTGAGAAAAGACATGGAGGAGCAGAACGAGCGGGCTGGCGCGCACGCTACATGGGCTGCGGGACTGAACTAGCTGGGCCGGCATGGAGGCCGGAGCCCAGGTGGTTGCCGCTGCTCCTAGGCAGCTCTGCTGCTCTCCTTTTCCATATTTTCTTCAGACAGAAAACAAAAGGAAAAGCACACGGGAAAATGGAAGGATTTTGAGAAATCTGACAATATTCTCAAGGTCCTGAATTTGTGTAGTATTTGATAAAACTGATCTGGGCATTTTTAGAGGAAGTAAAATAATTCAAGTTTGAATTGAGTTCTTGAGCCATTTTAAAACCTAACCAAAACAACTTATAAAAAGGCTAAAATACCACAGGGAGGTAAATGACATGGTGATAGAATATAGAGGCAAAGTTGAACATTAATGGAGTAGGGTAAAATGTCACTAGTCAAAAGAAAGGAATAGAAGGAGAGGTGGTGATGCATGGAGGTGGTGATGCACTGATCACACATAGAACATGCAACAACATATCATGCATGAATAACATGGAAAAGCAAGTTGACATAAGCACAACACAACATAGATATGCACATTATGCAAACAAATGGTGAGGCCATAGTGCAACAAAGGATGACGAAAGAAATATGACAATGTAATGACAAGATAATGCAAAGGCAACCAACAAACCCAAAATGAAACCCACAAAGAGGAAAACCCACTTGGAGTTGATGAAGAACAAGATGAATATATTGCCAAAATGGGAAGTTTTACATCTGGGGTGTTACAGCCACACCCCTCCATCGCCTGTTTCGTCCAAGCCCTCCCGATGAACACGACCACGCATTCCATTCCGACCCAGCCGGTTGGCTCCCCATGAACACGACGACGACGTTGTTTCTCTGTTCCGACCCGGCCATGTATGTATGCGCGAGTAGGCGTTCGAGACCCTGCCCATATGTACGTACGTGGCTGTATTTTCTTTCTTGCACCCTCGCCGCTATACGTACGTGTACATGCAACGTGCGCGCCTCTACTACGACACGTGTGCGCCTCTACATCGACCAGTATGTACGTACACGTTCGCGACCAGAATGACAACGCTACGTACGCTTCGACCAGGTGGGTCCCGACTGTCAGGAACTTCCTTGCGTGCGAAGATGTAGCTAGTGGGTCCCAGCAGTCAGGGGGCGAATCGTTTTGTTTTTTTTTGCCTGGACGCACTTCCTTGCATGCGAAGATGTAGCTGGTGGGTCCCAGCAGTCAGGGGGGTGAATCATTTTTTTTGCCCAGACGCACTTCCTTGCGTGCGAAGATGTACCTGGTGGGTCCCAGCAGTCAGGGGAGCGAATCTTTTTTTTGCCCGGACGCACTTCCTTGCGTGCGAAGGTGGAGCTGGTGGGTCCTAGCAGTCAGGGGGGAAACATTTTTTTCGCAAAATACGGTGGCCCGTCCGGTGGGTCCCCGCTGTCAGGTGGAGGAATAATTATTTTCCGCGTAATAAGGAGGCACTTCCTTGCTGCGGCCGTGGACCCAGCTGTCAGCCTCTCCACATACAGTCCACGTCCGATGGAAGTCGTTCCTTGACCACGTTGACCACGCCGCGCCGAGAGCACCAAGGCAGTGGACGACGGCAAGGCCTAGGAAGGGGACGATGGGGAGCCGGGGAAGACGCGGCAGTGGAAGCCCGCGCCAAGAGGAGTACGAGGGTTCACTGGTTCGGCTGTGGTGTGAGGCTGCCATCGCCGCAGGGCCAGGCCAGTGGTAGGAATAGTAGGGGCGGTGTCGGTGTCAAAACTAGCGGATCTCGGGTAGGGGGTCCCGAACTGTGCGTCTAGGCGGATGGTAACAGGAGACAAGGGACATGATGTTTTACCCAGGTTCAGGCCCTCTTGATGGAGGTAAAACCCTACGTCCTGCTTGATTTATATTGATGATGTGTGTTACAAGAGTAGATCTACCACGAGATCAAGGAGGCTAAACCCTAGAAGCTAGCCTATGGTATGATTGTTGTTCGTCCTACGGACTAAAGCCATCCGGTTTATATAGACACCGGAGAGGGCCAGGGTTACACAGAGTCGGTTACAATGGTAGGAGATCTACATATCCGTATCGCCAAGCTTGCGTTCCACGCCAAGGAAAGTCCCATCCGGACACGGGGCGAAGTCTTCAATCTTGTATCTTCGTAGTCTTGGAGTCCAGCCGATGATGATAGTTCAGCTATCCGGACACCCCTAGTCAAGGACTCCCTCAGTAGCCCCTGAACCAGGCGTCAATGACAACGAGTCCAGCGCGCATATTGTCTTCGGCATTGCAAGGCGGGTTCCTCCTCCGAATAATTTAAACACCAGGATAGTGTCCGGCTCTGCAAAATAATTTCCACATACCACCGTAGAGAGAATAATATTTACACAAGTTCAATCTGCTGACGTATTTCGTGGCGTGTTGTCACGCCGCTACCAAGCCTTTACTCGAATTGTTTTTATTGTACCACCTCAACGCGTTTAGCAAAGCGGTTTCCTTGGCACGTCTTGTCGAAGCAGAGATTGTGTTTGCCTTATTCCGGGATTCCCATCAATAAGGACGTGGGTAACCCAATCGCGCCATTGATTGCGGCGCTTGGGGGATAAGCGAGTTTTATCAGGCCGGTGGGGACGCATGTTTTCGTCCGCCCATATAAGGGGATAAGGATCCAACCCTTTTACCTGCGCCTTCTTCCTCCTTGGCTTATCCATCTCTGCGAACTCGAGCTCCAGCGCCCAAGTCCGCACATCTCACCTCAACCTTTTCCAACTATGTCCGGAGCGGGAGGCAAGTGGATGGCCTCCTCCGTTACGGAGGGGCACATCCAGAAGCTGCGCAGCGCCGAATATTTGTCCAGCAACATCGCACATCGGCTCCCCGACGAGGAAGAGCTCATCCCCACCCCCAGGCCCCATGAGAGGGTAGTATTTCTTACCCATTTCCTCCGCGGACTGGGCTTCCCACTCCATCCCTTTGTCCGGGGGCTCATGTTCTACTACGGCCTGGATTTCCACGATCTGGCCCCGAATTTCATCCTCAACATCTCGGCGTTTATCGTCGTGTGTGAGGCCTTCCTCTGCATCCAGCCCCACTTCAGCTTGTGGCTCAAGACCTTCAGTGTCAAGCCGAAGGTTGTGAAGGGCAGCCAAGCGGAGTGCGGAGGCACCATGGTGGGCAGGATGTCCAACGTTACTTGGCTTGAGGGCACTTTCGTGGAAACCATCAAGGGGTGGCAATCAGGGTGGTTCTACATCACCGAGCCGCGTGACCCTGAATGGGCAGCGGCCCCCGAATTCAGATCTGGCATCCCCACACGGCTCACCTCCTGGAAAGAGAGCGGCCGGACTTGGGGTGATTCGGAGGAGCTGACCGGACTCCAAGCCTGCGTCCAAAAGCTGGTGGACAAGAAGCTCAAGCTTTTCAACATGGTCCAGGTCATGCTCATCCGCCGGATCCTCCCGTGCCAACGACGGGGCTTCAACATGTGGGAGTTCGATCTGGCGCAGCACCAGACTTTGAGCGGGCTCTTCGACACTACGTACGAAGATGTCTGGAAGGTGCTGTTCAAGGGCGCCGAGGCTCCCGCATCCGCTACCGAAGATCGCGGATTCAGCTCGCAGCGTCCGGCTGACGAGGTAAGCGATTTTGTCCTTTACGGGACGCTTGTTCTCCATAGTTTGACTCTATGCGGGATCTAAACTCCCCTTCCTTTGACAGGACTGGCTGCCGAAGGCCGAGCGGACTATCTGTCCAGCCCCATTGCCAGAGGACCCAGCGGATGCCCGCCTAACGGGGCTACTGGCTCCGGCACCCCACGTGGTGCCGGAGAAGAAGGCCAAGAAGAAGGCCACGGGGACTCGGAAGAGTTCCCATTTTCAGGTGCTATCGGATGACGACTCCGAGGCCGACTCCTCTCACCAAGGTGAGGAGGAGAAGAAGAAAGCCTCTCCCCAGCAGGGGGAGAGAAGAAAAGGAAGGCCTCCCCAACGAGGGAGGCCGAAGGGTCCAAGAAGGGAAAAACTCTTCCCCCGGACTGCTCTGCCAACGCCAGTGATGACGACGAGGACTGGCCTCCAAGGGCCAAGCCCCTGGCGACATCGTGAGTATTCGGACTCCCGAATAACTTCATGGTTTTTCTTTTTTGCCACACAATGTCTTTCTAATGCCGCATACGACCCTGCAGTCCGCCCAAGGACGATCTTCCCACTTCGTCGAGCGGGTCCTTAGGTGTGTCGGATATGGATTCTCTTCCGACCGCCTCCACCCCCCGTGACACGGACGATGCCGAGGTGGGATCCCGGGAAGGGACCCACCAGGAGGAGGAGGCCCCGGAGGTGTCGCAGTACACCCTCCCGGACTTTGCACCGGACTCGGCTCCGGATCCCATAGTGGCTCCGGAGTCCGGCAGGCGGCCCCTTCGTAAGAAGGGCAAGACCGTGACACCGGCAGCCTCCGTCCAACCGGAGGCGCCGGATAGCTTGCTGGAGGCGCTCAATGGCGCATCCATCAAAGAGGAACACCACACTGTTATGAGTGCGGTGATTCAGAAGGTGCATCTCGCCAAGAGCGGGCTGACCAAAGCCTGCAGCAGCCTTCTAACAGGCTTTGAGGTAAGAATTTTGAGATATGTAAAATAGTACCGCATAGCCAGTAGCCCCTGATGCTCGGTTCGGTGTTCGGAAATAAAAGCCGGATTGAGGATCTAAGAAGATATACGTAGGAGTCATGAAAAATATGTTGATATGGGATTGCAGGCTGCGCTGCTGACCTCTACCGCACTGACTGCGGAGGTCAATACTTTGAAGGAAAGCCTCGAGCGGTCCGAGAACGAGGTCGACCGTGCCATGAAGCAGCTCGAGGACAAGGAAGGTGAGTAACACCTTATTAAAATTGTACCTTACAGAAAAGGATTTTGGTTGCAAAAAGAATGACAAGGATAACGTGGGTATTGCAGGGGCCACTAACGAGGTGGCGACCCTAAAAGAGGCGGTGGCCGCGGCCGAACGCAATGCGGCCGTGGAGCGCACCGAGCGAGAGAAGCAGGAAGCGCGGGTGGCGGAGGTACAGCAAGAGCTCCAGGATCTCGTGAAAAAACATGAGAGCCTGGAGCGTGACTCGAAGACTCGAGAGTCTGAGCTTGCAATGGCTCTTGAGAGTGCCAAAGCCGCTAAGGCCGAAGCCTACAAGGCCCTCCAGGAAATCGAGGCGTTGAAGAAAATAGCAGCGGGTAAGGCATTTTTCATGCAAAGTAAGCATGTGAGTGTTAATTACCTGTTGCTTACCTGAATTAGGAGCTCTCCAGGAGCGTTCGCAGATCTTCCTCGCAGCGTGTCCGATGCTGCCCCGTTCTACCGGGCCGAGGAGGGGAGCTCGACGGAGAAGGTCTTCTAGTCTCAGTATGCTGAGGCTGGACATCCGGTGCCCCATAGCGACCAGCGGAAACAGCTGGTCGAGCTCCACAAGGCGGCCGAACAGGCCATGAAGGGCCTCATAGTTTGGCTGTGGCCTAAGGAGGCCATGCCTGGGAGCTACTTCGGCCTGGTGCGGCGGCTGGTGGATGCGTGCCCGTGGGTTGAAGTCATCAAGCACTCTGCATGTATTGAAGGTGCCCGCCAGGCCCTTGCCCGTGCAAAGGTGCACTGGGGCAAGATGGATGCCCAGAAGCTCGAGACGGACCCGCCACCGCAGGGCAAGGAGCATCGCACGCCCGAGATGTATTATAAGAGTGTGCTGAAGGGCGCCCGCACTATTGTGGGTGAGTGCTCCAAAGATGTAATATTTGAGTAGACTCGCATTTTGTTATCCTGTGCGCTGAAAACTTAGTTCATTTGCGCTAAGCAACGCATTTTAATTTAAAATATTACCTTCTGTGCGGCTGTTTATCAAATCTGAGAGATGGCAAGTCGTCGGCTTCAGCCCCCATGCCATGAGTGCTGGGGTGTTCGGGATAAATTTGAGCACTCTTGTTCCCATATTTGGGTCCATCTAGGGAGGCGCTCAACACAACGAACAAGGAAACCGGACTTATAATGCTTGAACACTCTCACTTAGCCATAGAATTCTATAATTTTAAATTTTGGCGAAGCCCCTAGTCTTCGGAAGGCCGAATTTGGGGCGCTATCCACGCCTGGGCCGGACAAAGTTGGCTCCTCGCTCTAAGCGGCATAAGTCTTTAAGGACTCGCAAAAAACCTCTCGAACAGCGACCAGCTCTCGCCTCATCATGACGGTCAGTTTTAGCTTTCTCCACTGAGGCGCTCGCCCAGCTCAACCGGGACGCAATCGCAGTGGTTCTCCCAGTGCTACCTTAGCCGATACAACGGAACGTAAGGTACCAAAACATGGGAGTCGGGCAAACCCAACTATTGACCCACGACATGATTCGGAGCCGATGCATATAATGCTATAAGTTCGGGGTGCCGCACTTGTGAAAGAGTTCGGACTTATCACACCATGATGCGGGAAACATAAGCCCCTGGTGTATTTGGCCGTACCAAAACGTACGAATGCGACATGTCACAAATGAACATATGTATAAGAGAGAAATGCAATTGGAAGCAAAAAGGTGCTGCATTGTTTATTCAAGGAAAACTGCTGTAAGTGCAGAACGATACAAATGGTGCGATAAGCAAGGGATGGGACTGTTAAATATGTCCCCCTCCAGGGGTAGGCTGCGGAATGGTGCATAAAACAGATTTAATGCTCGTAATGGAGACCACCTGGATATTCGTTGTAGCCTTTCTCCTACCCTGGCTGTTGCATCGTGAGTTCGGCAGGTCTACTGCCGGACAGGGCCTCTGACGAACGGAGTCCTGTGGGTAAAAAAAAGAAAAGAAAAAAGAACGACACACTTGGGAGCCCCTGGTGTGGTTAAGCCGTATTCTGGGCCTATCGTGGTCGTGCCCCTCTCCCCATGCCCATGGTATCTTCAGAGTGTAATGGTGTACGTGAAGGACCTGTCTTGACGTGTTGCAGGGGCTGGGGTTGGGGCCGCATTGCTACGCGTGCTCGGAACGTGCCAGGTGGTCTTGTTGTATGTTACTCCGGGCGCGTTTAGCCGTGTCCGGTCGCTTAACGGCCGGACTCGAGAATTGCCTTAAGAGGCTGGACTGTACTTATGCCGCGAGAGCCGCTGTATGTTCCTCCGTTCGGAGAGAGTGTTCAGTGTCTCCGTTGACCGTGATGACCCCTGGAGGGCCTGGCATCTTGAGCTTGAGGTATGCGTAGTGCGGCACCGCGTTGAACTTTGCGAACGCGGTATGTCCAAGCAGAGCATGATAGCCGCTACGAAACAGAACTATGTGGAAGATTAACTCCTCGCTTCGGAAGTTATCCGGGGATCCGAAGACCACTTCCAGTGTAACTGAGCCTATACAATTGGCTTCTACACCTGGTATGACGCCTTTAAAGGTCGTCTTGGTAGGTTTAATCCTTGAGGGGTCTATGCCCATTTTGTGCACTGTGTCCTGATAAAGCAGGTTCAGGATGCTGCCGCCGTCCATCAGGACTCTGGTGAGGTGAAATCCATCGATGATTGGGTCTAGAACCAATGCGGCGAATCCGCCATGGCGGATGCTGGTGGGGTGGTCCCTTCGGTCAAAAGTGATCGGGCAGGAGGACCATGGATTGAACTTCGGGGCAACTGGCTCCATCGCGTATACATCCCTAAGTGCATGCTTCCGCTCCCTTTTGGGTATATGCGTTGCGTATATCATGTTCACCGTCCGCACCTGTGGGGGGAAACCCTTCTGTCCTCTATTGTTCGGCGGTCGGGTCTCTTCCTCGTCATCGCTGTGCAGCCCCTTGTCATTGTTTTCGGCAATTAACTTGCCTGCCTGCTTGAATACCCAACAGTCCCTATTGGTGTGGTTGGCTGGCTTTTCGGGGTGCCGTGTATCTGGCACGAGCGGTCGAGTATTCGGTCCAAATTGGACGGACCCGGAGTAGTTCTTTTGAATGGCTTTTTCCGCTGACCGGGTTTAGAGCCTCTAAATCCGGCATTGACTGCCGTATCTTCACTGTTATCACCGTTAATGCGGCGTTTGTTTTTGTTGCGACGCGACCTGCCATTACGGTCCTTGAAATCCGGACTGCCAGAATTTTTGCTGAGGTTATTGCTGCGTGCTAGCCAGCTGTCCTCACCCGCGCAGAAGCGGGTCATGAGTGATGTGAGGGCTGCCATGGATTTCGGCTTTTCCTGTCCCAGGTGCCGGGCAAGCCACTCGTCGCGGATGTTATGCTTGAAGGCCGCTAGGGCCTCCGCATCCGGACAGTCGACGATTTGGTTTTTCTTGGTTAAGAACCGTGTCCAGAATTGTCTGGCCGATTCGTCTGGCTGCTGAATTATGTGGCTTAGGTCATCGGCGTCTGGTGGTCGCACATACGTGCCTTGGAAGTTATCGAGGAATGTGGCTTCCAGGTCTTCCCAACTCCCGATTGACTCTGCTGGCAAGCTGTTAAGCCAATGTCGGGCTGGTCCTTTAAGCTTGAGTGGGAGATATTTGATGGCGTGAAGATCATCACCGCGGGCCATGTGGATGTGAAGGAGATAGTCTTCGATCCAAACCGCGGGGTCTGTTGTGCCATCGTAGGATTCAATGTTCACGGGTTTAAACCCTTCAGGGATTTGATGATCCATTACTTCGTCTGTGAAGCATAGTGGGTGTGCGGCGCCTCTGTATTGGGCGATATCACGACGGAGCTCGAAAGAGCTTTGTCTATTTTGTTCGGCCCGGCCGGACTTACTGTGTCCGGCGCGACGGTTGTCGTCACGTATCATGGGGCGCCCACGCGATCCATAGATCGATCTTGATTGTCTTGCCTTATCCTCCAATATATCTCGCAAGTCCGGAGCGTTCCCCTGTGGCTTGTGCTTTTCGAGCGATGCCGGGGTACGGTTCTAGTGAAGGGCCTAGGGGCCTCTCTGTCGCGACCACGGGGTGGTCGGTCAGCCGTATTGTCTGCTGGTGATGCAGGTTCATACGCCTCCTCCTCTAATCGGGGGAGCAGCTTGCGTTTAGGGTAACTTTTGGAGGGGCATTCGATCTCATGCTCTTCGGCCGCGGGGACTTCAGTCCATCTGTCGGCTAGCAGATCTTGATCAGCTCTAAGCTGTTGCTGCTTTTTCTTGAGGCTGTTTGCCGTGGCCATAAGCCTGCGTTTAAAACGCTCTTGTTCGACGGGATCCTCAGGCACGACGAATTCGTCATCGTCGAGGCTTGCCTCGTCTCCGGAGGGAGGCATATAATCCTCTACCTCTTCTTCTGCCGCTCTCTCATGAGGGCTGGCGTCTCCGTCCTCCTGCGCTGAATCTTGCTGGAGTGGGTTGTCTTCGGCACTCTCCGGTGTGTTATTATCTCCGGTGCCGGAATCTTCATTCTTGCTGTGGCGGGATTTAGAGCGGCGCCGCTGACGCCGGCGCTTGGGCTGTTTCTTGGAGGGGTCATCCTCCGCTGTTCCTTCGCCATTCCCATCCTTTGGGATATCCACCATGTATATGTCATATGATGAGGTGGCTTTCCAGTGCCCGGTAGGCGCTGGTTCTTGGTCGTCTCCGGCATCGTCGTCCATACCGTCGATGTCTTCGGAGTCATAGTCTAGCATGTCGGTTAGATCGTCGACAGTGGCTACTAAGTGGGTGGTGGGTGGGCTTTGAATTTCTTCGTCGTCCGCATCCCAACCGTCCTGACCGCAGTCCGGCCAGGGCTCTCCTGATAACGAGAGATACTTTAGCGAACTCAAGATGTCGCCGAAAGGTGAGTGTTGAAAGATGTCCGCTGCGGTGAACTCCATGACCGGCGCCCAATCGGATTCGATCGGAGGGGGCGCGGGAGGTTTGGAGTCCGGCAAGGAGTCCGGCACCTCGGAGTCACAAGCTTCATGAGGGACAAGGTCAGTGTTCGGCTCTATCGCCGTAGAGGTTGCAGCCCCGAGGCGGTGTCTAGCCATCCGTCCTCGATCTGCGCAGCCGGCTCCGAATTGATGATCGGAGCGGGATCAAGTGCGGCCTTCAGGGTACTGTCCGGCTGCAGAGCTAAATCATGCCCGTTGTGACAGTGCGGTGCACTTGGCTGTGGCTCGAATCCATCGAAGATCAAGTCCCCCCGGATGTCAGCCGTGAAGTTCAAACTTCGAAATCTGACCTGACGGCCAGGGGCGTAGCTTTCGATCTGCTCCAGATGGCCAAGTGAATTGGCCTGCAGTGCAAAGCCGCCGAATACGAAGATCTGTCCAGGGAGGAAGGTCTCACCCTGGACTGCGTCGTTGTTGATGATCGAAGAGGCCATCGAGCCTATCGGTGACGACACAAAGGAACTCTCAATGAAGGCACCAATGTCCGTGTCAAAACCGGCGGATCTCGGGTAGGGGGTCCCGAACTGTGCGTCTAGGCGGATGGTAACAGGAGACAAGGGACACGATGTTTTACCCAGGTTTGGGCCCTCTTGATGGAGGTAAAACCCTACGTCCTGCTTGATTAATATTGATGATGTGTGTTACAAGAGTAGATCTACCACGAGATCAAGGAGGCTAAACCCTAGAAGCTAGCCTATGGTATGATGTTTGTTCGTCCTACGGACTAAAGCCATCCGGTTTATATAGACACCGGAGAGGGCTAGGGTTACACAGAGTCGGTTACAATGGTAGGAGATCTACATATCCGTATCGCCAAGCTTGCCTTCCACGCCAAGGAAAGTCCCATCCGGACACGGGGCGAAGTCTTCAATCTTGTATCTTCGTAGTCTTGGAGTCCGGCCGATGATGATAGTTCGGCTATCCGGACACCCCCTAGTCCAGGACTCCCTCGGGCGGTGAGACCTCCGCGGCAGCACATCCGGCCACGGGAGGCAGGAGCATGCGGCACGACCGGCGCTGCTTTGGGCGGCTGGAGCAAGAAGACCAGAGGTTGAAGAAGCACTACGGTCGTTGGATGGACATCGTACAGTCATTGGAGCTAGAATCGTTTATATTGACTAAGTTGACAAAGCCCTCCGTCCCCGTCAACTTAGTAGGCCCACAAGTCAGCCTCCCACCAAGGTGGGTCCCAGCTAGCAGGGGGTATTCATTTTTTTGTGCGTAATAAGGAGGCACTTCCGGTGGGTCCGAGCTGACAGCAGAGGGAATGTTTTTTCGTGAAATACTGTGGCCCATCGGGTGGGTCCCAGCAGTCAGGGGCAAACATTTTTTCACGAAATACTGGTGGCCCGTCCGGTGGGTCCCTGCTATCAGGTGGAGGAATAATTATTTTCCGCGTAATAAGGAGGCACTTCCTTGCGGCTGTCGTGGACCCAGCTGTCAGCCTCTCCACGTACAGTATTCTTCTGATGGAATTCGGTCTTTGACCATATTGACCATGCTACGCCAAGAGCACCACGGCGGTGGACGACGGCGAGGCCTAGGAAGGGGACGACGCGGAGCCGGGGAAGACGTGGCAGTGGATGCCCACGCGGAGAGGAGTACGAGGGTTCCCTGGTTCGGCTGCGCTGCCGTCACCGCAGAATAACAGGGGGTGTGGGTGAGTGGAGTGGAGGGATGGCCTGGCCAGCGGTGGGAGTAGTATGGGGCGGTGAGGCCTCCACGGCAGCACAGCCGGCCACGTGAGGCAGGAGCAGGCGGCACGACCAGCGCTGCTTTGGGCGGATGGAGCAAGAAGACCAGAGGTTGAAGAAGCACTACGGCCGTTGGATGGACATCGTACAGTCAGTCGATCTAGAATCGTGCATATTGACTAAGTTGACAAAGCCCTTCGTCCCCGTCAACTTAGTAGGCCCACTATACTGGGTCCCAGCTAGCAGGGGGAGTATTCTTTTTTATGGGCGTAATAAGGAGGCACTTCCTTGCGTGCGAAGATATAGCTGGTGGGTCCGAGCTGTCAGCGGCGGTAACATTTTTTTCGTGAAATATAGAGGCCCTTTCCGTGGGTCCCAGATGTCAGGTGGAGGAATCATTATTTTGCGCGTAATAAGGAGGCATTTCCTTGCGTGCGGCCGTGGACCTAGCTGTCAGCCTTTCCACGTACAGTCCACTTCCGATGGATGTCGTTGATTGACCATGTTGACCAGGCCGCGCCGAGAGCACCAGGGCGGTGGACGATGGCGAGGCCTAGGAAGGGAACGACACAGAGTCAGGGAATACTCGGCAGTTATTTCCCACGCGGAGGAGTACAAGGGTTTACTGGTTCGTCTGCCGTCGCTGAAGAATAACAGCATGTGTGGGACTGTGGGTGAGTAGAGGGATGGTTAGGCCAGCGATGGGAGTACGGTGGGGCGGTGAGGCCTGCGCGGCTGCACAGCCAGCTGCGGGGAGGAGGGAGCAGGTAGTCCCGCCGACGCTTGTTTGAGCGGCTGGAGCAGGAAGAGCAGAGATTGAAGAAGCACGACGGCCGTTGGGTGGACATCCAACAATATACATGCCATCTGTGGAAAGCCTCAAACTGTGGAAAATAGCCCACAGCCCATCTGCCATTATTTCAAATAGTTTACAGCCCATTTGCTAATTCTTACGGGTTTTTTTGGAGCCCATATTCTTTTTGTTAGCATTGCAGCCCATATTGTGGCCACGGTTAAATAATTATACGAAATTTTGCATATGTCGGTGCGGTCTGAACTGTTTTTAATCCCGAAATTTCGAGTCACATTCAGACTGATTTTAAAAATAAATGTATATCAATATAAAATCCAATAAATTGTCCACACATAAAAATCAATGCAATTTAAAATCTCAAAATGAAAAAAGATATTTGAAACTAATTGCCGGTTTGATGTGTTTTAAAAATGTACAGCCCATTTCTCGTTACTGATAGGCCATTCTCTCGGCCAGTCGAATGAAGCTCTCCTCGTCTTGAAAGATTTGCAGCCCAACAAGCCTGATAAAGTGACTTACTTGACAAATCAAAAAAAACTGGGCTAGCCATTTTCAAAAAGAAAAAAAACTGCTGGGCTGGTCTGTGGTAAACATAAAAGAAAAGGCTGTCTAGACAGACCAGAGTGTCCCGCACAGCCCAGTTGACACCCTACTTCCGTCTCAAAAACAAATTAGATAAATGCCACTCCAATTATTGTGATTCATAAAAATGCACTGCAATTTCCAAACTTTGAAAAATGCCACTGCAATTTTTGCAAACTTTGAAAAATGCCACTGCAGTTTGCAAACTTTGAAAACGCCACTCCAGACTTCAAAATATGCCACTAGAAATGGCATGAAATGGCATTTTTCAAAGTTTGGAAATTGCAGTGGCATTTCTCAGAGGCATTTATCAAATTAACCCAAAACAAAAATAACTGGACGAGCTGCTGGGTCCCTGGTGTCAGCCGCTCGTTGTGAAATTCTCTCGTTTATTGACTACGTTGACAATGGCATGGGACCCAGATGTTAGAAATCCACTAGGAGGAGCCATTTTTTATTGGCTTCAAATAAGGAGGCACTTGCTTGCGTACTGCCATGACCTTGGTGGGTCCCTGCTGTCATCGTCTCCACGCACAATCATCTTCTGATTGTGTACGCGTCAACTTGCTACGCCCACAAGTCAGCCTCTAAACCCGTGGAGGACAAATACAACCCATTTAAAAAAATAACAGCCCATTCCATACGTTCAAACGGAAAGTTCAACATTCAGAGCAAAGTAACAGGTCTGATCCACATATAGAGTACTGAACTTCCACGTTGACAACCATCATAGCCAAGTTAACTATCTACTCCCACTAGACAAGTACTAACTTACTCTTAGCTAACTAGACGATGTCGGTGGTACACGCTAAATGCCGACACCGGCGTCCTGTGCCTCGCCTCGTACTTGCCAGAGGTGCGATAGGGCGCATTGCTCACGCGCGTTGGCCCTTTCCATGCCGGCGTGGTCCACCGAAGCTTCGGCTTCCAAGCGGGAAACCCACTTGATGAGCTAGTAGTAAAAATCGGCATCATGAACGCGTGCGTGCCCGACAGCCTCCAGGGCTATTTGCCGGGCACCGGCCTCCACGTAGTCGGCCCAGTTGCGGGCGCTCTGCTCGCGACTTAGAGCGTCGGTGCGCTGCTGCTCCATGTCCCGCTGGCGGCGCAAATCGGCGATACGCCGCTCCTCCGCCAGGTGGTCAGCCTCCAACAACTCCTGCTCCTCTGCCATCTAAAGACAGATAGAATGCCTCCTCCCTCCGTCTACCTTCTGGTGAAAACCCGAACACTAGTTCTGGCGGTGACCGCCTCCGGCGTCGCCTACTGCGGACGGGCGGGGGCATGGCGGACGTGGCGAGCGGCGTCGGGCCGTTGGGGGCTTATGAGGATATGGCGAGTTGGGTCACGGTGGCACTGGAGAAGGCCGGGAAACAGTACTTATAGGGGGGAGGTATCGCGACGGTCATCGAAATTCAATGCATAATGGCTTAGCGCGCCAGCCTGCCGTGGAAAACTAGGGAAACTGAAATTATGACTGTGCCATCCCGTCCCGTCTGGGTCGCACGCCGGCATGGCGGTCAAATGAGTGCACTCGAATCATCTCCCTCCTTGTCAATAATGATTTCACGGATTTAAAAAGCCCGCAACAATTAAAGCGTATCTTTTTCGCATCAGTTAGTTGCCTTAATTACGGCCGGCTGCATGCAGGCACTCAGAATCGCTCGCAGGCAGTACGCGAAGCAGCATGCAACGAGTCGCAGCCGAGGGCACGCATGCATCCACTTAAATCGCTGGAATTAGTTAGGCTTAAACTTCTGCATGCCGTTAATTATTGCCATGCCTTGGTCTAGCTGCTTTGCTCACGGGACTAATAAACCCGGACGGAGGGAGTACCGTGGTTGGTGATAGGTTTGAATTAAGCCCTGCAAACCGGAAAGGAGGTACTAGTACATGCGTGATCCTCTATTTATTCGTGTAGGATCGAGTAGGTCGTTTCTTGAATTGAGCCCTGCAAACCGGAAAGGAGGTAGTACGTGCGTGATCCACTATTTATCCGTGTAGGATCGATAGTGTAGCTTGTCAGTTTCTTCAGAGGTAGGCATTTTTTATCCATGTAGGATCGATAGTGTAGCTTGTCAGTTTCTTCAGAGGTAGGCATTTTTATTCAAAAAACTGCCACTTCGCATCTTGCGTCGCAAATAAAACTGCTAGGAGCGCATTTATAGGCTAGCTAGTGATCGATCAATAACTTTTAAACACTGAGCGAACAGAAATAAGTAACTGTTAATGCATCTCAATGATTCACAGATCATATACAAATATGTAGCTCCAAAAGCAAAGATTAGCCACTTCGGATCTTGCGTCACAACTAAAACTAACTAGTACGATTCCCATACATAAGATCAACATGTTAATGCATCTCAATGATTCACAGATCATATACAAATATGTAGCTCCAAAAGCAAAGATCAGCCACTACGGATCTTGCGTCGCAACTAAAACTAACTAGTACGATTCCCATACATAAGATCAACATGTTAATGCATCTCAATGATTCACAAATCATATACAAATATGTAGCTCCAAAAGCAAAGATCTAGAAAAAACATTTGTTCTTCCTACTAACATGGATGCTTCTCTTGGCCAACATTAAGTACTGACTGAAAGACAAATTTGTTTGTGAAGTCTACAATTCCTCTTGCAAACGTAAGTGGTTTCACCAACAGCTGGAACCATGAGAATGAACCACACATGATGGAGGAACATCCAGTGCAATATGATTTGGTCTTCTCTCGATCACACGCGAGACTATTTTCGGAATACAAACTTTAACTTAGGGAAAATGTTGCCCATTGTATAATCAGACCAAAGCAATGAAGAACCTAGTGTTAGCCAGTACTACTTTTCTGCAGTCCATGAAGTGACTATCCAATCTTTGTGTCTATTTTCAAATGGCACTGCATGCAGTGACTATACTATTCTCTTGTGCAGTTCAACCAAAATTGCGGACACTTCGTTTGTTTGCCAAATAGCAATGGGCAGACATCTCTGTCTGCACAAATATCAAGCAGCTAGTAAACATATACCACACCATGTTCACAGTGATGGAACAGGTGAAATTGATACAACCGAAATTGAGCATCCAATCATTGAATCCTGTCCTGCACCTCCAATGTAGGTCCACCCTGCCAATAAATTCACATGCAAACCACTAGTATTACTATCTAATGACAGTACAAAAAGAGTAGCAAGATAGTAGCAAACCATGTACCTTCGTAATGAACAGCTCATACTGCCACCAATTGGATATAAAGGTTTGGAAAAAAACATGCTCCTAATGTTGAACTAGTTGGACTTTTTGTGCAGCTCCACTAAAATCGAGCATCCCTGTTTGCATAGATATTGAAAGTGTGATTACTATAAAAGTGGCACTAGTTGAAGCATTGACTCACAAATATAAGCATTCCAATTTCTTTATGGGAAAAGGTAGCAAGACTATTTCTAACCACCTGTTTGAAGGAATAAATAAAGCAACAGCGGCTGATGT
Source organism: Triticum aestivum (assembly GCF_018294505.1). NCBI lineage: Eukaryota > Viridiplantae > Streptophyta > Magnoliopsida > Poales > Poaceae > Triticum > Triticum aestivum. The sequence goes on from NC_057798.1 coordinate 82,975,994, forward strand.
CAGGAAGGCATACATAGTTTTTTTCTGAAAAACTAAGCCATTCCTGTCCTTTCCTCCTCTTTTAAGCAAATTTTGTGCAGTTCTACTAAAATAAAATGCCATCACCGCCTTGACAATTTTGTGACACTTTACAAAAGGAAATGACTTAACATTACATCATGATGTCAGGTATGTAGTAGACAGGCATTAGAGACAAACATACAGACCTCCTCCGATAACATAATGAACATTAATTTTAACAAAGGTGTGACTAGCTTTACCAGGATAATTTGAGTGAACTCTACACCCTCTGTTCCTTAATATAAGACATTTTCGCGGTTCAATTTAAAGTACCCAAACGTCTAGTATTTAGAAAAATAGGTGGTAGTTTTCTTGAGCACATATCTGGGAAAGCTTGCCACACTTTATTTATGTCCATACGCTAATGCAACACCATTCGAATACTACAAATATACACTAATCCAGTGGCTAGTGCAACAGTAGATTAGTTAGTTTATTACAGGGTATAGTACAATGGTTTTACTGAATAGATTTCAATAAACTCTAGCACTGGAAGGTTTCTATAAGAATTAACAATACAAAATGTAAAGGTAACAAGTTTCAGCATTGGTATACTAGTTGTGCATGAGCATTAAACCAAATACAGAAGTCTGAAGGTAACTAGCATTATTAACTAATGACAGTATAAAAAAATTGCAAACCATGTACCTCCAAGGTAAGTATCATTTCAAACTCGGGGGGACCTTAAAAATTGCTATCCCAATCTTGATAATCGATCAAACATAAAAACTTGATCGAACGAATCAAGAGAACAGCCGGAGTAGGAGGTGCCCACTCTTGACCTTTCCTCTTGTATTCATAATTGTGTGTGCAGTTTACCCAAAATAAAATGACATCGACGCCTTGGCATTTTGGTGACACTGTACAAAAAAATTAACTTATCCCATGAAAGTGAGATATGTAATCTATAAGCATTAACAGTGCAAAAATCTGAAGGTAGTAACAAGTTTCATTGTTGGTATACTGGCTGTGCAACAGCATTAGAATGCCTTAGATGAAAAATCTTTAATACATCCACAATCAACGGTTAACCCTGAAATGATCCAGTGACATTAAATGGCACTGCTTAAAATTATCTGTGGCATTAGACTAAGAGCAGCATTAGTTAAATGTGGCATCACTTTAGCAGTAGCATTGCTTGACTTGACTGCTAGCGTTATACTAACAGCAAAAAAAAGTGGCAATAAGAGCATGGGAGGCCCATTCGGACAGTGGGCGCACCAGTACGATGTACCTCCACGGACGCATAGTGGTGAGGGAGGTATGGTTGTCCAGAGCAACAAATATCCAGGCAGCATATGTGGATTACGTCCCATTTTTGTTCTCTTTAGCCACCATTTTCCTATGTGAGGTCAACAAACCGATCAATCTGTTCATTCTCTATTGCGTTGTCATGCCTTTCTACCCTTCTTCAACCAAGAGACACGAGACTCGTTCCTTAGCTACTGATTTTCCCCTTTTCAACCTAGATGTGGGTTCGATGCCTACTCTCTTGGACAGTACAGTCTCCCTTCCTTTCCTTATTCAACCCAAACATGCATTAGTCTGCATGAAGTAGGGTTTCCTTTAATCATGCAAATTATGGTTTTCGTCTGCGTGGCCAGTAGAGCAGAGGATAGCAAATTGGGAAGATGGTGGAGTGGAAAAAGATCCACATGCAACGACGTGCCAGATGGGGCAATAGAACAAGGGTATGGTTCGAAAAGAGGTAGCATACCTGAGGGTCGGCGGGAAGTGGCTTCGCTTGTGGTCGTCGTCCTCCGCACACACTACGGCAGCGAGCTTGGGGACGGAGGCCATCCCACGTGGGCGCTAGGTCTGAGAGGACGGCCTTGTCGTAAGTGCGTGACCTCGCTCGCCGATGACGAGTGCGTCAACGCTGCACGTCCTTTTCTTCCCCGGCGGATCTGTGACCACCGGTGAGGAGGGAGAGAGGGGCTGTCTTTTTTAGATCTGGAGAGAGGGTGGTAGTGTGAGAAGCAAGTGGGCAGCCCTTGGCAAGAAAGCGCTGAAGATCCAGCCTATATATCTTCTTTATACTACTAGTACTGGAGGTGGAGTAGTGGTAGAGTAGTTTATATTTTCTCTGTGTACAGTACCAGTTAGTCATGCTTCAAAACTGAACGGCACGCCATTAAAAAAATAAAGGTCAATAACTAATGCGGCACCTTGGGCCAACGCGGCCAGATCGTATTTTGCACAAGAAATTACACACCATGTTTCGTTGACATGTGGTCCCGTTCCAACATATCAGTGAGACGACGGCGAGTAGTAGGAGTATTTCCGAACCGACGTGTAGGCCGGGGCACCCCTTCGTGAACCGTGGAAAACTGGCAACCGTCCACCAACTCTTCACCTTTCCCTCTCGATTTGGAACTGCTGTCCCACGCTCTTCCTCTCCCTCCTCCATTTTCCTTCAGACCTTCACCCTTTCTTCTGCCATTGTTCGATCGTCTTCTCCATGGAGGTAACAGGACAGAAGCGACCCCATTATTCATGCCCTGATCTGAAAGATGACGTGGTGGAGGAACTCATTGATCGGTGCGACGTCATCACCTCGGCTAGCCTGGCAGGTTCGTTCAAGCCAATTCTCGACTCAACTAATAACATCATTACAAGGAACCCAAGAGTCAAGCAGCGCTTTGATATCCCCTATCTTCTTCGTCGTGACCCTGATGACTGGCGCCGTCACGATGGAGGCCTCGCCCTATGCAAGTTGATGCCGCTTGATAATGATATGTATGATGTTAAGATGCCATCGCTTGAGGTCAAGGCTTCGGCAGGCGCAAATGGAGATTGGGTTGTTTACATTGGGTCCAACTACGAGTGGGAACTTGTGAATGTGTACACTCGTGACCGGGTTCCACTTCCAAAAATCCCAGCAGACTGCCCAGAGGTTGAGCACACCAGTATTGTACGCAGTTCAAATACAATCATGGTGACTGTCTTCTATGGAAGACAGCAATTTCTCGAGTTCCCAACCGCTCTTGGAATTACAACAACTATGAACTTGTTGCTATCTTTGACAAGCTTGTTGTCGTCCTTAGTGGTTTGACTGGATGGATATTGCTCAAAAATCAGTTTCTGTACACGGATGAGTACTGTGATGCAATTCAATACAAGGGCCTTGTGTTTGCTGCCACCACTCGTGGCACTGTTTTTGCATGGCATCCTCGTTGTTTCAGTACGTTTGTCTTCCACCGTAATTATAATTGTTTCATCCACATGCATGCGGGTTAGCAAGTTTCCCTTTAGGCTGGTCATAGTGGGGAGTAACTTAGACTAGTAACATGCATATGTTACTAGTTTATGTTACTACCTCTATAGTGCATAGTATCTTAGATTAGTATCATAGGTGGTCTCATTTATTGCCAGGCATGACACATAGTAGCATCACATTTATTATGTTACAGTATCTACCTATGTTACTATAACCATTTCTCTCTTTCTTAATTGCCTGCCACATAAGCATGTTTGCGAGTCCCAAGTGCATGATACTACTTATGTTACCCCCACTATGGCCGTCCTTACTAATTAACCTTCTTCTTGTGTTTCAAAGGTCTTGTGAACATTCCACCACCTATACTTGAAGATTTTCATAACCAAGGGGGAGATGATGATGGTGATGATCACAAGCATGAGGACGAGCAGCGCCCATATACTATTTGGCGCCTGGCAACTAATTCCGATGGATCACCTCTTCTCGTGTGTATACAGTGTGTGTGCGTGTGTGAAAGAGACATGGACAACACATGATAAAAGTGGAGAAAAAGCATGCGTGTCTTATGCAAACATATCACACATGTATCTTCGACAACGTAGGCAAGGTGAGGAGATAGTGTGTGGTTGTTTGGAACTGAGAGAGGAAGAACCCTAGCACGTGGCCAAGAGGGGTCTGACAAACAAGGGAGAGAGGTCGAGAGAGACGTACAGAGAAAAATGCAGACATGGGGAGGAGAGAGTGTATGTTTGTCATAGAGAGATCCCCTGGAGATCGTGATGGGACTACATGGGTGGGAGATCGAGTGACAAGGTGTGTGCGCGGTAGAAGATGCCCCGAGAGATTTCAAGATAGACATATGGATGGAAAGAGACAATACGTGTGTTCCTGATGGCTAGTAAGAGATAATCATACTTAGGAGGGGGGAGTGCTTGCGCCTATGGCCCTGTTTGGATAATCTAACTCAGTTAGAGGTTAGAGTTAGATTCTAACCCTGAACTGGCCCTGAACTAACTCTAAGTAAAGAGGTGTTTGGATGGCAGGGTTAGATGGAGCGCGGATACAGCGAGGCACCTTCACGGGTGGTGCAAGAGGGAGAGAGGGAGAGGACGAGAAGCTTCGAGGAAGTGGGGAGGGATATGCTGCGGGGAGAGCGAGAGAAAAAAGTGTTTATTAGTGGTCCCGAGAAGAACTAACCCAAATAAGCACCTCTTGGATGGGTTAGTTTTTTTGGATGGGTTAGATGCATCTAACCTAAACTAACCCTCGTGTTTGGATCTTTTTGGGTTAGTTGACTCCAAACTAACCCAAACAAACTCTAACCCATGGATCCAAATAGAGCCTATGATGGAGTGAGGGATTATGGTACTTAGGGGGTGCGTGTCACATGGAGAGAGAACAAGGGCAGAGAGTGTTGGATGGGTCTATATGTATAGCGCGAGCGAGACATATGTATGTGTGAACCAAGGAGATATAAGGCTAGTTTGGCTTGCATCGTGAGCATCTTTTGCGTGGCCTGGGGTTGTGGCTGAATTTCATGCACTCTTGTTTGGTTGCTACCCCGTGAAAAAGAAAGCCCGCCTGGGCTAGGTTCATTTGCACTTTAATTAGCCTGGCTGAACTCCAGACACTGCAAGTAGCCTGGCCCAAGCGACCGATTTCGAATGCCTGGCCGTGCTTGGTCGTGCAGCCACGAGGCTAACAGCAACATGGATGGATATTACCATTAAATAATTGATGCATGGACTGATTGATGGGACGTTGATGCTTTGTCTGGCCCAGGCATGAACCAAATGCTTCAGCACCACACAAGCCTGGCCAGGCAGAAATATTTTACATCTCATGTCCACACCAGGCAGTACCGTCCATCAAGGCATGAGGGTCAGGTCACGAACCAAACTGATCAATAAAGTTTGAGAGAGATTAAGGAGCCCCGATAAGGCTGAGTGGTGCGTCAGATAGCTGAGAGGGGGAAAGAGATATTCCATCCGCTCGATAATGCAGTGCATGTAAATTTTTTAGAAGTCAAACTTTGGAAACTTTGATTAGGTTTACACAAATGTTATTTATATCTACAATACCAAAGATACATCATACAAAACTACATCTCATGGTGAATCTAATGGTATGTGTTTGCCGTACTAGGTGTAATTCTTTTTCTCCACGTACATGGTCAAACTTTGTGATGTTTGACTTTTCAATAAATCTATGTGCTATGGACGAAGGAGAGTGCCTCAGTCGAGACAGATCAAGTGCGTGTGAAGGAGAATGAGTAAGTGTGCAAAAAGAGTATGTGTGTGAAAGAGAAAGTGACAACAAATGATAAATTAGAGAGAGAGTGTTTTTTTGTTTCTTATGCGAACATATCACGCATGCATCTCCGAGATGGAAAAGCGAGGCGAGGAGATACACGAAGATAGCTAGTGTGTGATTGTTTGCAACAGAGAGAGACACCCCTATAGCACATGTCCAATAGAGGTCTGGCCAACAAGGAAAAAAGGTCGAGAGGGAAACATGGATGGCATGGACGCATGGGAGGGAGAGAGGGTGTGTTTGTGATAGAGAGATCCCCTCGAGATCGTGAGGGGACTATATGGGTGGGAGATCGAGGGAGTGCGTGCGTGATAGAAAGATGCCCCGAGAGAAATCGAGATAGACCATGCACATGTTTGTGATGGAGACTAAGATTAGCTAGTCATATACATATAAGGGGGACTGTGTGTGCCTACAATTGAGTGAGAGACCATCATACTCGGCTAGCTGGGCATGAGATTGTGTGTGTGTGTGCGTGTGAGATGGAGAGAGAACGAGGGAGAGAGATAGAGTTTTAGATGGGCCTATCGAGTGCGAATGAGATATGCATGTGTATGTGTGACCCAGGTGGATGTAGAGTTTGAGAGAGGGGGGAAGAGCTCCGAGACGACATAGTGGTGCGTGAGAGAGTTACGGGCAAAGAGCCAAGGAATTTGTGTGCGTACGATGAGTGCACCCAAGATATCTAGCTTGGACTAGCTAGAGTATCATACATAGTGTGCGAGAGAGACCTATAGATGGTGTATATATGAATGCGAACTAGAAAGACCCCCCCACACACACACACACAAAGAGTGAGATAGAGAGAGAGAGAGAGAGGGAGAGGGACCAACAAGGTTTTTGTGTCGGATGCGTGCGACAGAATTGAAGATTGTCGGCCAGAGAGTGAGAGAGAGAGAGAGAGAGAGAGGGAGAGAGACCAACAAGGTTTTTGTGTCGGATGCGTGCGACAGAATTGAAGATTGTCGGCGAGAGTGAGAGAGAGAGAGAAAGAGAGAGAGAGAGAGAGAGAACAGGAGTCCGGGAGAGGGGGAAGTCGCGTTTTATGCATCAAAGACTGATATAAACCATGTTTCGATATAAACATGCATTCAAATATTTAAATTGTAGAACATGTTGTCTGCAATCCACACATGAACGGATATGTGCGTATATCAAACAAGTTCATTAATTTGACTTTCAACATGTTCATGGAGTACTATAATACTGTACAACATGCTACTCGATTGAGGTGTTCAATTTTGGATTTAGCTCACTATTTTGACCTACTGAATGAGCTAGTTCATTGAATCGAGATATTTCATTTTGGGTTTGATTCGCGTTTTTGAGTGGGTCAACTATTTGTCATATAGTAAATCACTAGCAACAAGCATGTAAAAACACATTACTCCCGAGCATCATCTCTCCATCTAAAAAAGAAGTGGCAAGCTAATATTTCAAAATTTGATTCGAATCGACTTGGTAAGGTAGACGTGGATGCTCGTTCTCCCAAAATTTGAATGAACCGTTAAACATCCTCTCTACTCGGTGCAATTTGCCCGAGCAAATAAATGGGAGACGCGAAATTACCGTCCTATGTCGGACACACATCAATTGGCCCGTTGTACATCGAGGGTAGGTTCGTAACTTCATCCAAGCGCGCCTTCTCCTCGGCCGAAATGACATGTGCCGAATAATTCATAAACCATGGTCGGAAAAACATGCTCTCCTCGCCCGAAATAGCTTGCGCCCACTATTTCAAAACACGATCTCCTTGCCCGAAATCGCTCGCGCCCACTATAGTTCAAAACACGCCCTCCTCGCCCGAAATCGCTCCCGCCCACTATTTGGGGAGAAGCAAAGTTACTCCACTATCCCCAACCCTCAGTACACAGACCCAAGCCAAGAAGCCTATAGGCAAGGGTAGAACTGTAACTCCCCCTCACATTTCAGACAAATGCATCTGTAAGACATGGTTCCACTCCCCTCCCAATCCCCCCCCCCCGCCCGCCCCCATTCATACCTCGTGGGCACCAAATCACCTTCTCCCCGGGAAGCTCCCTTCTCCCGAGCCGCGAAACCTCAGCCCCACCTCCATGGCGCCCCCACCACACCAATTTCACAGCCGCCCTCCTCCCTAATGCCGGAGACGCTGTCCAATTACCGTCGTGCACTGGGCCGTGTGCCTCTTACTCCGTGCTGCTGGTGCTGCCTCGACGACGGCCGCATGAACCGTACCGGAGCCGGTTCACCCCCGCCATTGTTCACGGTGCCGGAGCGGATCCAACTTCGGATCCGTCCAGAGTCCTGGCGTTGCTTCCGCGTAGCCGTCAACCATGGCGACGTCGCTCTTTACCTGCCGCCGGTTGCCACCGCAACCGCGCCGGCCTCACCGACTCGGCAGCTGGACCTGCCTACTTCACCATGCCGCCAAATAGGTCGCACCCTCATCTGAAATCACTTTATTTAGGCGTCAGTTGTCGGAATTTTTATTCTGGGCCAATCGATTCCCAACGGGAAGCAGCACCCCTCGAGGCGGCGGAGCTCCTAGGCTACCGGTTGGCTGGTGTCTAACGTAAGGGTCCGGGGCCGCAAGTTCGTCACGGAAGCAACGCTTAGATGGCTATCTTTTAGAGTTGCGTGGGTTGAAGGTACTGCCGCCGCCGGATCTGGATGACGGGGAGTCTTTTTGGATTGGCCCGGGGGCGGCGCAACCACGGCAGTGCGGTGGGGTGGGGATCGGGGTTTTGGCCGGGGCCACGGACGGCGGAGGCAAGCTACTCTGCCGTTGGTCGCTGGCTCTTCGGGGAAGATTCTGAACAGTGTCAGCCGGGAGGCACAAGACGGCCATCAAGCCATCCGGCGTAGATCAGACAGTCCCAAAATAAAATAAAATCGTGTGACCCCAATTTAGTCTTCAGTCAACAGACATGTGACCATTCTCGTACCTTGCTGTTGATCTCTTAGTGTATTTCTTCGGATCAAAGAGATATGTCGTTCTTAACATTATGCGTTATCTGCATCTTCAGACACACCGTCTTCCGACTCACCGCAGCTGCTCCAACAAGGGAAGCATACACCAGAAGGGAGATACAGTCCCCACTCAACAGTTCCCTGCATCGAATGTGCGTGCCCGACATGGACAGCCACAACAACTTCAGGGTCATCGACAAGCCAGCACATGATGCTCACTCCTATGGATGGCAGCCAGATAGGTTGTACCCTCATCTTACTTATGTGCAACATTTATGGCTTTGTTATTCATCTAAGCACGGAAAATAGATCATCACATTTCACTATATATTCATGCTGATCTCTTATGGGTCTTGTTCAGGAGTTCACGTTGTTCCATAATTCAGCTAAGATACTTGTTCTTTAGGTAACGTTGTTCCATAGTTATCATCCATCAGCCAATGCTATCCCATAGGCTGGTGATTATAGTATTATACCACTTCTAGTATTACCTATGTTGTTCTTTAATACTTTTGTGTGCCATCTAGTTAATCTCGAGTACAAACGATACATATTCTGTAGCTTTCATCTGTGTTCTCCCTTTAGTTTATGAGACCTGTTGCTGCTAGTTAACCCCAGTCCTACTATTTATGTCGTCTCCTACAGGCACTCATTACATAAATCTAACTACTAGTTGTCTTCCATGCATGTCAGATATAATTGCACACACTGATATATCCACAAGAACCTCACGGAGCAATGTAAAGGCCAATAAACTTGATGTCAATGATACCCAATATGATGGAACATGTAAAGGCAGTTCTTCAGAAGACTTGCAGAAAGATGATGAATCCTCTTCACCCCACAAGGTCCTTGCTCTAACTTGGCCTGTGATATGGGTACAACATGCATATAATGTCCTGGAGTGTATCTACTCTGTTGCAATGCCATGTGCTTAGCATGCTGATCATGCATGTAAATATTTCATGCCTTCCTGTTTTTCAGTACCTATTCCATTCATGATAACATGTTTTCAAATTCAAGTATTGTCATTCTACTCTATCGCAATGCCATCTGCTTAATTTGGACATCATGCTTCTGAATATCTTATGCATTGTTATTCATCAGTATGTACTTCATCTGTCTGCCATACCATGTTTTTTTACATTGAAGTGCTATTCTAGTGGTCTGTTGCAATGCCATCTTATTTTCCCAATCATACACGTGTATGTTGCCTTAGTTATTTCTGTACGTATTCCGCTAGCATATAGGTTTACATTCAACTAGTTTTTTTTGCTGTGTTGTCCTGCCGTATCCCTAGCTCTTACACCATACTCCCTCCGTCTGGATTACATGTTGCAAAATGGATAAAAAGGATGTATCTAGAACTGAAATATGCCTAGACCCATCCATTTTTTTCCGAATGGAGGGAATACATGTCAATATGTCATGCCTTTCTATTCTTCAGTACCTATTCCATCTCTCTGCTGTCGCATGTTTTATAATTAAAGCACCATTCTTCTATATAAGGCATGCAAGGGGAAGACGACTATGTTAGAATCTGAAGGGTTACAAACAAGGCCTTTGCAAAAGATCCAAACGCCAGAAGATAATAAACCAACTCCAGTTTTTATAGATACTGCTCCAACACAGATAAACCCAACTCCTACTGATAATAAGCAGATTCCAGTGGCCAAAGAACTAGTCCGCTCAAAATATGTCAACTCAATTCTAAGAAGCGTGTGCGTATCCTTGCATCATGAAATTTTATAGCATGTTGATCATATTTTCTACATGTTTCTTACCCATCTCTCTTTCAGAAAATAAGCTTAACAGATAGAAGAATTTTTGCAATGGTATCCTTTATGAGGAAAGATTCTTGCAGGAATTCTCTGTGCTCCAATGTAGATGTAAGTACCTGTTGTATATCACTATATTTTACATCAGCATGTATTTTGTTAATCGGCGTGAATCCAACCTTTATCTGATCTAAATTTAGTTGTAGCAAAATGTATGATTAAAGGCCACAATGTTGATTTTTGTAAGGAAAACTGCCTGGTAGTTTTGCATCCTAAGCTGCATGAGTGTACTATCTCATATCAGTGGGTTTGAATACTTTGGTTCTACAGTGGGTTTTTCAGTGTTTTTTTTACTGTGTTGTCCTGTCGTATCGCTAGCTCTTACATCATACTCCCTCCATCCGGATTAAATGTCGCAGAAATGGATAAAACTGGATGTATCTAGAACTGAAATACGCCTAGACCCGTCCATTTATTTCCGGATGGAGCGAATACATGTCAATATGTCATGCCTTTCTATTCTTCAGTACCTATTCCATCTCTACTGTAGCATGTTTTATAACTGAATCACCATTCTTCTATATAAAACATGCAAGGGGAAGACGGCTATGTTAGAATCTGAAGGGTTACAAACCAGGTCTTTGCAAAAGATCCAAACGCCAGGAGATATTAAACCAACTCCATTTTTCATAGATACTGCTCCAGCACAGAGAAACCCAACTCCCACTGATAATAAGCAGATTCCAGTGGCCAAAGAACTAGTCCGCTCCAGTCCAGCAAAAGAATGTCAACTCCATTCTAAGAAGCGTGTGTGTATCCTCGCATCATGAAATTTTATAGCATTCTGATCATATTTTCTACATGTTTCTTACCCATCTCTCTTTTAGGAAATAAGGTTAAACGATAGAAGACTTCCTCCATTGGGATCGTATTCGAGGAAAATATCTTGCGGGAATTCTCTGTGCTCCAATGCTGATGTAAGTACCTGTTGTATATCACTATATTTTTATATCAACATGTATTTTGTTAATCGGCGTGAATCTAACCTTTATCTGATCTAAAATTAGTTGTAGCAAAATGTTAAAGGCGCCAATGTTGATTTTTGTAAGGAAAACTGCCTGGTAGTTTTGCATACTGAGTTGCATGTATGTACTATCTCATATCACGCACATTACTGAATTGTAGTTCTTCTCTGGTTGCCCATTCATTCATTGTGTCAATGTTGCTTTCGTACTACCTTACCTGGCTGATGATAGCTGTGCCATATTGTGTTAATTTGGTGTAGGCTAGTTGCCCAAACGTTCGTTGTGTCAATGTTGCTTTCCTATTATCTGACTTGGCCTATGATAGCAATGCTAGTGTGTTAATTTTGTGTAGGCTGCTGAAGATAAGAAGACAAACTCTGAAAACAGCAAGGCAACCCCATTGTTTCTTTCCAGTAAATCTAGGCCAGGCAATATGGCAATAACTCATGATTAATCTGTTTGGTTCCCGTCCTAATTTATGTTATGATGCAGTGGTCGAGACACTCTCCACTATCAATAATACAAGCCTGCCAAAATCGCCATCTGAATCTTTTCAGTATCCTCTGTCTCGAATGCAACGGAATAAATGTATGTTTGTGAACAATTAATGGATGAAGCAATGATGGAAATGGTGGATGAATCAGAGGTGCAGAGTCGTGCGACACAACAACTGATCAATGTTTTCAGAGACAGTGTAGCAAAGCAGAAAGAACTTGCCCACATGCTTATGGGCGTCATCTGTGCTGAGGTTGCAGATTGTGACGTTGTCGATGGTTAGGTTCTTCTCATTTATTTGCACTGGCATCAATCTTTGATTGCCCAGTGGATGTAATTTCCTGTAATATATGCTGGATGTGCAACGTTATTCCCTGTATGTCGTACCTTTGCGTGATCAGTTTTGGTCCTGTGCATAATTGCTCGTCGTAATGGGCTCAAATTATCTAATTTGGCCTAAAGACATGTACGAACTTTAGTGGACCCATTAAGTTAATGGGTTGTTACTAGGTCGAAAGTTAATGGTCGGCCCTCTTACCTCTCGGGTCGTTAACAGGCCGACATCAAAGCGGGTAGGTGGCCCCAATTTATTTCACGGGTCGTTAACAGGCCGTTACTAAGTTTGGGCTACATATGGCCCAACTATATTGTAGGCCTTTAGCAGGCCGAAAGAGACAGCGGGCTTGTACTAGACCATGAAGACCATGGGCCGCTAAGAGGTCGAAAGTCAGGTCGTATTGTAAATGGCCCAACTGTGTTGTGGGCCTTTAGCAGGCCGAAAGAGAAACCGGGCTGGTATTGGACCATGAAGGGCATTGGTCGTTAAAAGGCCAAAACTAAGGTCCGACTACAAATGGCCCAACTCATTTATGGTCTGTTAATAGGCCGAAAGGCACACAGGGCCGGGATTGGCCCAACACTTAAATGGGTCGCTAAAAGGCCAAAACTTAGGTCCGACTACAAATGGCCCAACTGATTTATGGGCCGTCAACAGGCTGAAAGTGACACCGGGCCAGAAAATTGGCCCAACACTTAAATGGGCCGCTAAAAGGCTGAAACTCAGGTCCGACAACAAATGGCCATCAAGATTTATGAGCCGTCAACAGGCTGAAAGACACACCGGGCCGGAAATTAGCCCAACATTTAAATGGGTCGCTAAAAGGCTGAAAGATGTACATCCTAAAAATTGGCCCATCCATTAAATGGGCCGTTAACAGGCCGAAATCTCATCGGGCCGATATTGAGCCCAAATATATAGCGGGCTGTTAACGGACTCGAACTGACGATGGGCGGCAATGGTGTCAAATCTTTAATGGGCCATTCACGGGCCGAATTGGCACATCTCGTATGGGTCGTGGGCTTAAATGGACCTGACACAAGTAGGTCTTATATGGGTTGGCCTGCTAATTTTTACTAGGCCGGCCTTTTCACAGGAATGGGCCTTTGTTGGGCCATGCCACGTGTCGACGTATCATAGGCGCCTTCCGTCCAATGAGTGGATGACATCTATCCCAACAATGAGCCGACACGTGTTTCCTCCAGCCAATGATGATTTTACACGTGGAAAATCCCCATTGGTTGGGGCTGTTAACGGGTTATCGGATCCAAAACCCGACCCGATAGCTTAACGGCGTTCCGTTACGGTGGATGCCACGTGTCGGTCACCCTTGACGAAAGCACTTCTGTGATGCGCGATTTATCGTCATGGAAGTGGACACTTCCGTGATGATAATTTTGGTAATGTCATGGAACACTTCTATGACAGCACAGGTATGACTATCTTGATTCTGTCATAAAATCTTCATGGACGTACATGCATGACAAAAAACGCGACCTACTGTGACAAACACGTATCATCACGGAAGTGTATTTTTTTGTAGTGCTAGTTGGTCGCTCCTCAATCTTTTTGCTGGCCTTCACTTGTACTAAGAGAGAATACTGCTTGTGCATCCACTTCCTTAAAACCCAAAGTTGTTTCATATGAGTCCACCATACCTACCTATACGTGGTATTTACCTGTCGTTCCAAGTAAATTTGGATGTGCCAAACTCTAAACCTTCAAATAATAATCTTTGTGTATGCCTGAATCGCTCATGTAGCGATTATGGCTGTCAGTATCTTCCATGCTAGGTCGGTTATTCTCACGATGAGTGTTTATTCACTTGTCATTCACGAGAAAGTGGCTGGTAATCGGGATGCCCAATTCCATGCTCAAAATCAAATCAAAATATAATAATAAAACAAAACTCCCCCAGGACTGTTGTTAGTATGGACGGTACCCGTGGATTCGGCTAGCCGTGGAGTGTGATTGTTGGTGGAGGGGGAGTAAAAACTTTACCATTATACTGATGAATTGGAGCTAGTTCTGTGTCACCCTAGGTTATAACTGCTACATGATGAATATCATCCAATACAATTATCATTGTTGATTCAATGCCTACAAGCTTTTCACATATTGATCTTTGTGGAGTTACTTTTGTTGCTACTGCTATTACCATCACTACAAAATTGCTACTGTTACTTTTGCCACTGTTACCGTTACTATCATACTCCTGCCTCTTGAGCTTGCGTTGGTTTTTCCCTTGAAGACGAAAGGGTGAGCAGCAAAGTAGCGTAAGTATTTCCCTTAGTTTTGAGAACCAAGGTATCAATCTAGTAGGAGACGACGCACAAGTCACCTAGTACCTGCACAAACAAGCAAGAACCTTGCAACCAACACCATAAAGGAGATGTCAATCCCTTCACAGTTACTCACAAAAGTGAGATCTAATATAGATAGTAAAGTAAATATTTTTGGTATTTTTGTTGTATAGATTGGAAAGTAAAGATTGCAAAATAGGAAACGAGATACGATATAATGGAAAAGAGACCCAGGGGCCATAGGTTTCACTAGTGGCTTCTCTCAAGATTGCATGTATTACGGTGGGTGAACAAATTACTGCCGAGTAATTTATAGAAAAGTGCATAATAATGAATATATCTAAGGCAATGATCATGAACATAGGCATCACGTCCGTGTCAAGTAGACCGAAACAATTCTGCATGTACTACTATTACTCAACACATCGACCGCTATCCAGCATGCATCTAGAGTATTAAGTTCATAAGAACGGAGTAACACATTAAGCAAGATGACATGATGTAGAGGGATAAACTCAAGCAATATGATATAAACCCCATCTTTTTATCCTCGATGGCAACAATACAATACGTGCCTTGCTGCCCCTACTGTCATTGGGAAAGGACACCGCAAGATTGAACCCAAAGCACTTCTCCCATTGCAAGAAAGATCAATCTAGTAGGCCAAACTAAACCAATAATTTGAAGAGACTTGCAAAGATATCAAATCAGGCATATAAGAATTCAGAGAAGAACCAAACAATATTCATAGGTAATCTTGTTCATAAATCCACAATTCATCGGATCTCGGCAAACACACCGCAAAAGAGTATTACATCGAATAGATCTCCAAGAACATCGAGAAGAACTTTGTATTGAGAATAAAAGAGAGAGAAGAAGCCATCTAGCTAATAACTATGGACCCGAATGTCTGTTGTAAAATACTCACGCTTCATCGAAGAGGCAATGGTGTTGATGTAGAAGCCCTCCGTGATCGATTCCCCCTCCGGCAGATCGCAGGAAAAGGCCCCAAGATGGGATCTCACGGGTATAGAAGGTTGCGGCGGTGGAAAAGTGGTTTCGTGGCTCTCCCTAATGTTTCTATAGTATAAGAGTATATATATAGGCCGAAGAAGTATGTCGGTGGAGCTACGAGGGGCCCACAAGGGTGGGGGCACGCCATCCTGCCTCGTAGTGGCCTCGTGGCGTTTATGACTTCAACTCCAAGAATTCTGGTTTGCTCTTGGTCCAAGAAAGATCGTCGTGAAGGTTTCATTCCGTTTGGACTCTGTTTGGTATTCCTTTTCTGCAAAACTCTAAAATAGGCAAAAAAACAAAAACTGGCACTAGGCCTCCGGTTAATAGGTTAGTCCCAAAAATAATATAAAAGAGCATATTAAAGCCCATTAAACATCCAAAATAGATAATATAATAGCATGGAACAATCAAAAACTATAGATATATTGGAGATGTATCAACCATCCCCAAGCTTAATTCCTGCTCGTCCTTGAGTAGGTAAATGATAAAAATAGAATTTTTTATGTGGAATTTTACCTAACATAATTATCAATGTAATTTTCTTTATTGTGGCATGAATGTTCAGATCCAAAACATTCAAGACAAAAGTTTAATATTGACATAAAACTAATAATACTTCAAGCATACTAACAAAGCAATCATGTCTTCTCAAAATAACATGTCTAAAGAAAGTTAATCCCTACAAAATCATATAGTTTGGCTATGCTCCATCTTGCCACACAAAATGTTCAAATCATGCACAACCCAAGTTTCTGCCAAGCAATTGTTTCATACTTTAGTATTCTCAAACTTTTTCAACTTTTACACAATACATGAGCATGAGCCATGGACATAGCACTATAGGTGGAATAGAGTGGTGTTTGTGGAGAAGACAAAAAGAGGAAGATGGTCTCACATCAACTAGGCGTATTAATGTGCTATGGAGATGCCCATCAATAGATATCAATGTGAGTTAGTAGGGATTGCCATGCAACAGATGCACTAGAGCTATAAATGTATGAAAGCTCAACAAAAGAAACTAAGTGGGTGTGCATCCAACTTGCTTGCTCATCAAGACCTAGGGCATTTTCAGGAAGCCCATCATTGGAATATATAAGCCAAGTTCTATAATGAAAAATTCCCACTAGTATATGAAAGTGACAACATAGGAGACTCTCTATCATGAGGATCATGGTGCTACTTTGAAGCACAAGTGTGGTAAGAGGATAGTTGCATTGCCCCTTCTCTCTTTTTCTCTCTTTTTTTTGTTTGGCTTCTTTGGCCTTTTTTTTATCACGGGACAATGCTCTAATAATGATGATCATCACACTTCTATTTATTTACAACTCAAGGATTACAACTCGATACTTAGAACAAAATATGACCCTATATGAATGCCTCCGGCGGTGTACCGGGATGTGCAACGAATCAAGAGTGACATGTATGAAAGAATTATGAATGGTGGCTTTGCCACAAATACGATGTCAACTACATGATCATGCAAGGCAATATGACAATGATGAAGTATGTCATAATAAACGGAACGATGGAAAGTTGGATTGCAATATATCTCGGAATGGCTATGGAAATTCCATAATAGGTAGGTATGGTGGCTGTTTTGAGGAAATTAAATGGTGGGTTTATGGTACCGGCGAAAGTTGTGCATTACTTAGAGAGGCTAGCAATGGTGGAAGGGTGAGAGTGCGTATAATCCATGGACTCAACATTAGTCATAAAGAACTCACATACTTATTGCAAAAATCTACAAGTCATCAAAACCAAGCACTACGTGCATGCTCCTAAGGGAAGGGTTGGTAGGAGTTAACCATCGCGCGATCCCGACCTCCACACATAAGGAAGACAATCAAAGAAACACCTCATGGTTCAAACTTGTTACACAACGGTTACCATATGTGCATGCTACAGGACTTGCAAACCTCAACACAAGTATTTCTCAAATCCACAATTACTCTACTAGCATGACTCTAATATCACCATCCTCATATCTCAAAACAATCATCAAGAATCCAACTTCTCATAGTATTCAACGCACTTTATATGAAAGTTTTTATTATACCCATCTTGGATGCCCATCATATTAGGACTAGTTTTATAGCCAAAGCAAATTACCATGATGTTCTAAAAGACTCTCAAAATAATACTCCCTCCATTCCTAAATGTAAGTCTTTGTAGAGATTCAACTATAAACCGCATACGGATGTTTATAGATGCATTTTAAGTTTAGATTTATTCATTTTGCTTCGTATGTAGTCCACCTAGTGGAATATCTACAAAGACTTATATTTAGGAACGGAGGGAGTATATGTGAAGCATGAGAGATCAAAAATTTCTACAAAATAAAACCACCACGATGCTCTAAAAAGATATAAGTGAAGCACTAGAGCAAAATTGTCTAGCTCAAAAGATGTAAGTGAAGCACATAGAGTATTCTAATAAATTCCGATTCATGCGTGTATCTCCCAAAAGGTGTATAAAGCAAGTATGATTGTGGTAAACTTAAAAGCAAAGACTGAAATCATACAATATGCTCCAAGCAAAACACATATCATGTGGTGAATACAAATATAGCCTCAAGAAAAGTTGCCGATAGATGAAGACGAAAGAGGGGGTGCCTTCCGGGGCATCCCCAAGCTTAGGCTTTTGATTGTCCTTGAATTTTACCTTGGGCTGCCTTGGGCATCCCCAAGCTTAGGCTCTTGCCACTCCTTATCCCAAAATCCATCAAATCTTTACCCAAAAACTTGAAAACTTCACAATACAAAACTTCAACAGAAAATCTCATGAGCTCCGTTAGTATAATAAAATAAGCCACCACTTTAAGGTACTGTAGTGAACTCATTCTTTATTTATATTGGTGTTAAACCTACTTTATTCCAACTTCTCTATGGTTCATACCCCCCGATACTACTCGTAGATTCATCAAAATAAGCAAACATCACACGAAAAAACAGAATCTGTCAAAAACAGAACAGTCTGTAGTAATTTGTAACTTTCCAATACTTCTGTACCTCTAACAATTCTAAAATAAACTGGTGGACGTGAGGAATTTGTCTATTAATCATCTTCAAAAAGAATCAACCTAAAATCACTCTTCTGTAAAACATGAGAGCTATTCTCGTGAGCGCAAAAGTATCTGTTTTTTACAGCAAGATCGCAAAGACCTCACCCAAGTCTTCCCAAAGGTTCTACTTGGCATAAACACTAATTAAAACATAAAACAACATCTACCCAGAAGCTAGATGAATTATTTATTACTAAACAGGAGCAAAACGTAAAGAACAAAAATAAAATTAGGTTGCCCCCCAACAAGCGCTATCGTTTAACGCCCCTAGCTAGGCATAAAAATACGAATAGATCTAGGTATTGCCATCTTTGGTATGCAATCCATAAGTGGCTCTCATAATAGATTCATAAGGCAATTCAATTTTCTTCCTAGGAAAGTGTTCCATGCCCTTCCTTAATGGAAATTGGAATCTAATATTTCGTTCTTTCATATCAATAATTGCATCAATCGTTCTAAGGAAAGGTCTACCAAGAATAATAGGACATGTAGGATTGCAATTTATATCAAGAACAATGAAATCTACGGGCACATAATTCCTATTTTCAACAATAAGAACATCATTAATCCTTCCCATAGGTTTATTAATGGTGGAATCCGCAAGATGCAAATTTAAAGAACAATCATCAAATTCACGGAAACCTAGCACGTCACACAAAGTTTTTGGAATCGTGGAAACACTAGCACCCAAATCACACAAAGCATAGAATTAATAATCTTTAATCTTAATTTTAATAGTAGGTTCCCACTCATCATAAAGTTTTCTAGGGATAGAAACTTCTAGTTCAAGCTTTTCTTCATAAGATTGCATCAAAGCATCAACGATATGTTTAGTAAAAGCTTTATTTTGATCATAAGCATGAGGAGAGTTTAACACGGATTGCAACAAGGAAATACAATCTATTAAAGATAAATTATAATAATTAAATCCCTTGAAATCCAAAATAGTGGGTTCATTGCTATGTAAAGTTTTGACCTCTTCAATCCCACTTTTATCAATTTTTGCATCAAGATCTAAAAACTCCGAATCATTGGGACGCATTTTAACTAAAGTTGACTCATCTCCAGTCCCATCTTTATCAATATTCATATTGTAAAAGAAAGATTTAATAGGACTCACATCAATCACTTTTAGATCTTCATCATTATTATCATGAAAACTAGAAGAACATGCTTTCACAAAGCAATCTTTTTTAGCACGCATCCTAGCGGTTGTTTCTTTGCACTCATCAATGGAAATTCTCATGGGTTTGAGAGACTCGTTGATATCATGCTTAGGTGGAATAGATCTAAGTTTCAAAGAATCAACATCAAGAGAAATTTTATCCACGTTCCAAGCCAACTCATCAATCTTAAGCATTTTTTCTTCAACCAAAGCATTGAAATTCTTTTGCAAACTCATAAATTCTTTAACACTATTATCAAAATCAGAGGGCATCTTATTAAAATTTCCATAAGAGTTGTTGTTGGAATTACCATAATTATTAGAGGAATTACTAGGAAACAATCTAGAATTAAAATTCCCTCTATACGCATTGTTACCTAAATTGTTCCTACCAACAAAATTCACATCCATAGATTAATTATTATTCTCAATCAAAGTGGACAAAGGCATATCATTAGGATCAGAAGAAACATTTTTATTAGCAAACAATTTCATAAGTTCATCCATCTTTCCACTCAAAACATTAATTTCTTCAATCGCATGAACCTTTTTACTAGTGGATCTTTCGGTGTGCCATTGAGAATAGTTAACCATAATGTTGTCTAGGAGTTTAGCAGCTTCTCCAAAAGTGATTTCCATAAAAGTGCCTCCCACGGCTGAATCTAAAAGATTTCTATAAGCAAAATTCAATCTGGCATAAAAATTTTGTATAATCATCCACAAATTCAAACCATGTGTAGGGCAATTACGTATCCTTAGTTTCATCCTCTCACAAGCTTGTGCAACATGCTCATGATCAAGTTGCTTAAAATTCACAATATCGTTCCTAAGAGAGATGATCTTAGCGGGAGGAAAATACTTAGAGATAAAAGCATCTTTGCACTTATTCCATGAATCAATACTATTTTTAGGCAAAGAAGGGAACCAAGTTTTAGCACGTTCTCTAAGCAAAAATGGAAATAGCTTCAATTTGACAATATCATTATCCACATCTTTCTTCTTTTTCACATCACACAAATCAACGAAGTTGTTTAGATGGGTTGCGGCATCTTCACTATGAAGGCCAGAAAATTGATCTTTCATAACAAGATTCAACAAAGCGGTATTAATTTCGCAAGATTCAGCATCGGTAGTAGGAGCAATCGAAGTTCTAATAAAATCATTGTTGTTGGTATTGGAAAAGTCACACTATTTAGTATTATCTTGAGCCATCATGACAAACAATCAATCCAACACACAAGCACACAAGAAGCAAACGAAAAGAGACGAACGGAAGAGGGGCGAAGAAAAGGCAAAGGTTTTCGAAAATCATTTTAGAAGTGGGGAGAGGAAAACGAGAGGTGAATGGCAAATAAAGTAATGCGAGGGAGAAGAGTTTATGATGGGTACTAGGTATGGCTTGACTTGGCATAGATCTCCCTAGCAACGGTGCCAGAAATCCTTCTTGCTACCTCTTGAGCTTGCGTTGGTTTTTCCCTTGAAGAGGAAAGGGTGATGCAGCAAAGTAGCGTAAGTATTTCCCTAAGTTTTGAGAACCAAGGTATCAATCCAATAGGAGATGACGCACAAGTCACCTAGTACCTGCACAAACAATCAAGAACCTTGCAACCAACGCGATAAAGGGGTTGTCAATTCCTTCACGGTCGCTCGCAAAAGTGAGATCTAATAAAGATAGTGAAATAAATATTTTCGGTATTTTTATTGTATAGATTGGAAAGTAAAGATTGCAAAATAGTAAACGAGATGCGATATAATGGAAAAGAGATGTAATATAATAGAAAAGAGACCCGGGGGCCATAGGGTTCACTAGTGGCTTCTCTCAAGATAGCATGTATTACGGTGGGTGAACAAATTACTGCCAAGCAATTGATAGAAAAGCGCATAATTATGAAGATATCTAAGGCAAGACCATGAACATAGGCATCACGTCCGTGTCAAGTAGATCGATACAATTCTGCATCTACTACTATTACTCCACACATCGACCGCCCTCCAGCATGCATCTAGAGTATTAAGTTCATAAGAACGGAGTAACGCATTAAGCAAGATGACATGATATAGAGGGATAAACTCAAGCAATATGATATAAACCCCATCTTTTTATCCTCGATGGCAATAATACAATACTTGCCTTGCTGCCCTTACTGTCACTGGGAAAGGACACCGCAAGATTGAACCCAAAGCTAAGCACTTCTCCCATTGCAAGAAAGATCAATCTAGTAGGCCAAACTAAACCGATAATTCGAAGAGACTTGCAAAGATATCAAATCATGCATATAAGAATTCAGAGAAGAACCAAATAATATTCATTGATAATCTTGTTCATACATCCACAATTCATCAGATCTCGGCAAACACACCGCAAAAGAGTATTACATCGAATAGATCTCCAAGAACATCGAGGAGAACTTTATATTGAGAATCAAAGAGAGAGAAGAAGCCATCTAGCTAATAACTATGGACCTGTCATGGAATAGTCACGTCAAATGTCCTCGTGAAAGGACTTAGTTGTGGAGCCATCGCAACTAGGAAGCTTGAACGGGTTAAATCGGGACAAAGGACACGAGAGGGTTTATACTAGTTCGGCCCCTTGCGGTGAAGGTAAGGCCTACGTCTAGTTGGGTTGGTATTGATGTTTCGATGACCAGGGAGCGAGATATGCTATGCCCGGCTCTCAATGAGTTGTTTCTTGCCCTAAGCCGCCAGCAGGTCGTCCCCTTATATACACGGGTTGACGCCATGTGGCTTACAGAGTCCCGGCCGGCTTATAAACAGTGTCCAGCTCGGTGACTAGTTAAATCTACCTTATGTTACAAGTCATGCCATCATAGCGGTTTACAACAATGGGCCTTAAGTCGCCTGTGGGCCTTGGGCCCTTTATAAACCGCCATCTTCATGCTTGGTCTTGGGCTTCCTCTGATGAGTCCTCCTTTGTGTAACCCGGCCCCTCCTGGGCGGCTTACACAAATAGTCATATCCCCAACATTAGGGTTAAGTAAGTGACACTGAACTGTGAGCTTTGAATGACTCTTGATACTGATAGCGGCTTAAACATTACTACACAATCACCCTTATATCATTAGGCCCCTTGCTTAAGCCGCCACTTTAAATAATTGTAAATATTTCTCCCGGGTTAAACTTGAGCCAGAACTTTCTTACTTTGTCATAGGCCACTGCCGTTATGTCTCCTAAGGCGGCGAAGGCCCCGGTGACTTGCAATTGGGTTCCATCCACAGTAACCAAAAGCAAACTTGCC
The DNA here is from genome assembly GCF_018294505.1 of Triticum aestivum. Classification (NCBI taxonomy): domain Eukaryota; kingdom Viridiplantae; phylum Streptophyta; class Magnoliopsida; order Poales; family Poaceae; genus Triticum; species Triticum aestivum. The sequence goes on from NC_057798.1 coordinate 82,998,976, forward strand.
GAGTTTGTAAAGTCTGGTCATTTGCCAAAGAAGGAAGTTATGTCTTATCATGCCCCTCACCCATCTGAGGAGATACCTCAACCCAAGGATGGGGAGGTAGTAGTTTTCACAGATCACATGAACCGGGGATTTGCCCCTCCCGGCTCAAAATTCTTCAGGGAAGTTTTGGATTTCTTTGACCTGAGGCCTCAAGACATTGGACCCAATTCCGTGTCCAATCTGTGTAATTCCCAAGTCTTCTGCGAGGTATACCTTGGAGAGGAACCAAGTCTGCTGCTGTTCAGAGAACTTCTTTACCTGAACCGGCAGAATGAAAGTGCCAACGGGCCTAGTCTTGAGCTTGGTGGCATCTCAATCCAGCGGCGGAGAGACTGCCTTTTTCCTTATGCTGAGCTGCTGAGTCACCCAAAAGACTGGAACCAGACGTGGTTCTATTGTCAAGACACCTCTCCGGCTAATGAGAAGCCTCTGCCCGGCTTTCGCACCCTGCGTCTTGAGTCCAACCATCATCTGGCGGACAAGTTAACTGTTGTGGAGCGCCTGCCTCTTAACCCCACCATCAGGAAGATCAAAGCCCTTTTAGGCAACGGGGTTAAATGGCATTGATTTGGTCCGGGTCTGGGTCACCTGGCAGATACTACCATTAAGCCGCCGCTCCGGCTTAATGTGTACTTACACAGGCGAAAAGGAAGACCCAATGCGTCATAGCCCTGAGGACTTACCAGATGATGTGGTAGATGCTACAATCCAATCACTATTGAAGGAGGGCACTGTAACTAGTAATACCTTCAGTTTACTTCCCTTCTGCAAGAAGAATCCGGCTCCTGCGGTAAGTTACTAATCTTCACAAATACTCTTTGATATGTTACCTTCTGGTACTTATGATTCTTTATCTTTTTCCATAGGCCGATGATAATTTCTGGAAGGTCAAATATGACCATGAGGCTGCAAAACAGGCCAGGGCGGCCAAGAAGACCGAAAGGAAAGCCGCCAGGACGGGTACCTCTAAGAAGAAGAAACCCAGCGCCTCTGATATGTTCAAATTGGACGACTCTTCTTCAGATGAGGAAGAGGTAATCTTTTTTTTTGGATTTTATTTAACTCCCTTGCCGTTACCTTATTGACATTTGATCCCTTCAGGAGGATACGGGGAAAAGTCAAGCAGCTGGCGAAGAGGTAACTATAATTTCCTCTGACTCGGAGCCTTTGCCAACACAAAAAATCCGAAGGGTGACCCGGAAAGTAAGGTTTTCACACCCTTTAGCTTACCAAGATCCTCAATTTCTTTTGAAGCAACAACAGCTTGAAAACCGGCGGCAGACGGCCAACCAAGACATAGAGCTTTCCTCCGGCTTACCCGAGGTAACCAGGAAGCGTCGGACCGAGGTTATCTCCAATTTACATTTTGTTTTTCCTTTGACGGGTTTGATTCGCCAACCTCTCAATTCGTCTGACTCCAACTATCAGGATACCTCCCCTTCTTCTGATGAGTCGATGCAATCAAACATGCCGGCTTTCAAAACAGCTCCCGGGTAATATAACCTTTCTTACCTTAAGTTTTTCCATACTTATACTTTGATGCTTATCCTTCCACTTTGATTGACAGCTTGCAAGTAAAGCCCAGCAAGAGGGAAAAGAAGGATAAACCGTCCCGAGACCCGGTAGTCACTGAGCCGGTGCTTGACTCATCCGTTCCTGACAGCTCCACTCACCAGCCACCACCTGAACCGGCTTCGGATATTCCAGTGCCAACTTCTGACCCGCCTGAAGAGGATGTTATCCACAACTCGGATGACCCAGAAACTCCTAGCCCGGCCAAGACGACTGACCCGGAGGTTGAGATTGTGAAGAGTCAATACATTGAACCGGGTCGGCCTACTGCTCTTGCCCAATGCACCGCCAAGGAGGAGTTTGCCCAGCGCCAAAAAGCCAAACAAGATATCACTGATTATTCTCACCTAAGTGTTGGTGATATCGTCTCGGGCTATCTGAACCAAGTACACAATAGTCGTGACCTGGAAATTGATATGGTGAAGCAAATACAACATAAATCTAAGGTAAAATTTGAGCTTTTACTCTGAATCTTACTCCCTGTACCAGCCCCCAAGTCTATTGCTTATGAATGAATATGTTGTAGACTTAATAATCTGGTTTACTGTTAGTTTTTCCCGGTTTAAATTGAATATGTTTAACCCGGTAATAGCATGAAACTTTGAATTTGGATTACACATTAGCCCCCAAGTGTCAAGTGCCTTTACTTGTAAAGTGCTTGAGACTTACTATATATGACTTGGTAAGATAGGTTAAAAAATTCTTTAAGCATACATTAGCCCCCAAGTGCCAAGTATCTTTACTTGTAAAGTGTTTGGGACTTAAATGTGATCTTACCATGATTCTTACCATAACCTGATGTTGATACAGGCCACCATAAGTCAATTTGAGGTAGAGATTGCTGATCTGAAGAGCCAGTTGAAAACCCAAGAGCTCGAAGCTTAGAAAGCCAACTCCAAGTTTGAATTCAGTGTCTCTGAACAAGAGAAGCTGAAGAAAAAATTTGAATCAGAGAAGAAAACTTGGGTTGATGAGAGGGCTTCACTGATGACTCGGGCTGAAACAGCAGAGGCATCTCTTGCCGAGGCAACAAATGAACTGTCTGACTTAAAACGGCAGATATCCCAAATGGTCTCAGCCATCTTCGGTAAGTCGCTTGTAAATACTGTAATCTTTCAAGAGTTATCGTAATAGTTACCTCCAGCTTACTGTTATACCTGTGAACATGCAGGCCCCAGGAGTACCAATCTGAAGGAAAATATGCTGGTCAAGCTTAAGGCGGTGTATACCTTAGTAGAGCAGATGTACTCTGGGTCACAGCGTGCGTTGGCCGATGTGGCCTTATCAAATACCACTCCTCGGCTCCTGCAAGACGTGTTGAGGCATCTTTCGGTGCTACCTCAACGAATTCAAGACTTAAGGCGGGCATCTGCGAGAGCTGGAGCCGTGGCTGCATTGAGTCGGGCAAGAGCATGGGTGCCAGAACTTGACCTTGCTGATCTCTCTCTTGGATATCCAAGCCTTAATGAGGACGGCACTGCTTTTGGCGAACAAGACTTCACTGCCTATGTTAAAGTGGTACGCCCCCTGGCGACTCTCATTGGGGATGATACTAATCTCACTAAGTATTTGCCGGGTTATGATAACGAGAACCGGAGAATCCCAAACACCCCATATGACCAAGTGAGCCTGATCCCTCCAACGTGTAAGCATACCTTTGCCCCTGAAGTGGACCCGGCCAGTTTAATAGATGATGAAGCTGAATTTGAAGCTTTGAGCGGCATTGACTGGGCCTCGTCCACCTTCCAGGACAAAACAACCGAAGGAGAGGCGGGGAAGGATAACCCAGAGTCATCAAGCCAGCCGGAGGAATGAGCCGCCAGCCGGGTTATAACTTTGCAAAGAACAATGCTTCACTTGTTTAGACTCGGGGAGTCTTGTAATAGGATAGAGAAAAGTCCTTAATGTCGGTCATGCCTTATGGTACTTATTGCTTTTGTTAAGCCGCCATCACTAAATTCCTCTTGCTCATGTTAATCATGTGTTTCCTTGATATTTTACCTTGCTCCGCTTTATCCTGCACATAAAACAGGCAAGGTTTCCTGGACGATCCCCTGCGCCAGTGGGTTATAGAATATTGATAACCCGGACATGATCAAAAAACCACATGTATAAGCCGGTTCATGATTAGTTAAAACATAATCATAACAGCATACATGCGACCCTTTTGATAACATCTCCGGCTCATATAAGTTTTCGCCTGGCACTTTTTAAAACCAGAGGCAATCCATATAAAACTGGAAGGATCAAGAACCATCTCTTCAAAAAGGTTTCAATGATATTTAAAATAATCATACTTGCAATGTTCACAGGCTCCTGATTCGAATACGATCAGAGAACCGTTCCAAAGGGGTTAAGCTAAGATTCAGATACGATCATATAGCCCCCAGTGGCTTTGGCGATGCCGATCAAGTGGGTATCGACAGCTATGTTCTCTTTGGTTCGAATATGACCTATGTTTGAATAGGAAGCCCCCAAGTGAACATAAGAGTTGTTTAATGACGCTGATTCAAATACGATCCACGTCCGACCCAAAGGGGTTAAGCTATGATTCAAATATGATCAAGAAGCCCCCAAGTGGGTTTGGCAGTATGCCAATCAAGTGGGTATCGATAGCTATGTTCTCTTTGGTTCGAATATGACCTATGTTTGAACAGGAAGCCCCCAAGTGACCATGGCTAGATTCAGATATGATCATAAGCCAGACCAAAGGGAAAGCCAGAATCAGATATGATCCATCCCCTGTTGGCAGTGTCCATCACCTGATAAAGAAAACATGAAACATTCTTTATGGGAAAAAAGGAAAAAGGTCCTGCTTTATTGCTTTATATAATATGTACATCATAAAAAGGTATCTTAAAAAACTGGTAACTTAGGTATAGTAAGGCCGGAGATGAGCTATATTCCACGGCCGGCGGGTCTCCTCCTCCGATTTAAGTGAGTCCTTGCGCTCTCGAATATCAATGAGATAATATGACCCGTTGTGCAGATTCTTGCTGACCACAAAGGGCTCTTCCCAAGGTGGGGATAGCCTGTGCATGTTAGACTGATCCTGGATGAGCCGGAGCACCAAGTTGCCTTCCTGAAAGGTTCTGCTCTTAACCCGGCGGCTGTGATAGCGGCGCAGGTCTTGCAGGTAAATCGCTGAGCGGGCTATTGCCAAGTCTCGCTCCTCGTCCAACAAGTCAAGTGCATCCTGACAAGCCTTTTCGTTATCCGCCTCAACATAAGCCACCACACGGGGTGAGTCATGTCGGATGTCACTTGGCAGGACCGCCTCTGCTCCATAAACCATGAAGAAAGGTGTGTATCCTGTAGATCTGTTAGGCCTAGTGTTGATGCTCCATAACACGAAGGGTAACTCCTCCACCCAACAACCTGGAGTCCGCTGTAAGGGGACAAAGATCCGGGGTTTTATACCTTTCAGGATCTCTTGATTGGCTCTCTCTGCTTGACCATTGGATTGAGGATGAGCAATGGCCGAAACATCAAGCCGGATATGTTCTCTTTGACAGAACTCTTCCATGGCACCCTTAGAGAGATTAGTGCCATTATCAGTTATGATGCTATGTGGAAAACCAAAACGAAAGATCACCTTTTTCATGAACTGAACCGCCATGGCTGCATCACACTTACTGACCGGCTCTGCCTCAACCCACTTGGTAAACTTGTCCACTGCCACCAGTAGATGTGTCTTTTTATCTTTAGACCTTTTGAGTCCAACCATGTCAAGCCCCCAGACCGCAAACAGCCAAGTGATTGGGATCATCCTTAATTCTTGAGCCGGCACATGAGCTCGCCGTGAGAACTTTTGACACCCATCACATTTACTGACCTAATCCTCTGCATCAGCATGAGCCGTCAGCCAATAGAAACCATGACGGAAAGCCTTGGCTACAAGAGATTTTGACCCGGCATGATGGCCACAATCTCCTTCATGGATCTCACGAAGTATTTCTTGGCCTTCTGTAGGTGACACACAATGTTGAAACGCCCCCATAACACTTAGGTGATGTAACTCGCCATTAACAATCGTCATGGATTTGGAGCGCCTGATAATTTGTCTTGCCAAGGTCTCATCCTCTGGCAACTCACCCCGGGTCATATAAGCCAAGTAAGGCACTGTCCAATCTGGGATAACGTGAAGAGCCGCCACCAGCTGTGCCTCCGGGTCTGGCACTGCTAACTCCTCCTCGGTAGGCACCTTGACAGAAGGATTATGTAACACATCGAGAAAGATATTGGGCGGCATCGGTTTACGTTGGGATCCCAACCGGCTTAAAGCATCAGCCACTTCATTCTTCCTTCGATTGATGTGCTCCACTTGATAACCCATGAAGTGACCAGCCACAGCATCTACCTCACGACGATAAGCCTCCATAAGGGGGTCCTTGGAATCCCACTTGCCTGACACTTGTTGAGCCACAAGATCTGAATCGCCCAAGCATCGTACCCGGCTTAAGTTCATCTCCTTAGCCATCCGGAGACCATGGAGTAAGGCCTCATATTCAGATGCATTGTTAGTACATGGAAACATAAGCCGGAGTACATAAAAAAATTTGTCACCTCGAGGGGAAGTTAACACCACTCCAGCCCCCGAGCCTTCTAGCTGCCTGGACCCATCAAAGTGAATCGTCCAATGTGTTATCCGGCTTCTCCCCAGGGGCCTGTAACTCTGTCCAATCATTGATAAAGTGCACCAAGGCCTGAGACTTAATAGCAGTACGTGGCATGTACTTCAAATCGTGAGGACCAAGCTCAATGGCCCACTTGGCGACTCGTCCTGTGGCCTCCCTGTTCTGAATGATGTCTCCCAAAGGGGCAGAACTTACCACAATTATGGGGTGGCTTTGAAAGTACTGCTTCAACTTCCGGTTGGCCATGAACACTCCATAAACAAGCTTCTGCCAATGCGGGTACCTTTGCTTGGATTCAATGAGCACCTCACTGATGTAATAAACCGGCCATTGAACCGGATGCTCCTTGCCAGCTTCCTTACGTTCCACCATGATGGGAACATTGACGGCTCGTGAATTGGCAGCCACATACAATAGCAAAGCCTCCTTATCAATTGGAGCGGCGAGAACTGGCGGTTCAGGCAATTGTCTCTTTAAGTCCTCACAAGCAGAATCAGCAGTCTGGCTCTAGACAAAAGTGTCAGCTTTCTTCATCATCTAATACAATGGAAGGGCCTTCTCACCTAGCCGGCTTATGAACCGACTTAAGGCGGCAACACGACCCGCCAGTTGCTGAACATCATTGATGCATGCCGGTTTAGCCAGAGAGGTGATTGCCTTAATCTTCTCTGGGTTAGCTTCGATGCCTCTGTTGGACACCAGAAAGCCCAAGAGCTTGCCCGCAGGAACGCCAAACACATATTTGGCCGGGTTAAGCATCATCTTGTAAACCCGGAGATTATCAAAGGTCTCCTTTAAGTCGTATATCAAGGTCTCCTTTTCTCTGGACTTCACCACAATGTCATCCACATAGGCATGAACATTACACCCAATTTGGTCGTGCAAACAGTTCTGCACACACCGCTGATAAGTCGCCTGGGCACTCTTGAGCCCAAACGGCATAGATACATAGCAGAAGGCTCCAAACGGAGTGATGAAGGCTGTCTTCTCCCGGTCCTTAACTGCCATCTTAATCTGATGATAACCGGAGTATGCATCCAAAATACTCAACCGCTCACAACCCACCGTAGCATCAATGATTTGATCAATACGGGGAAGAGCAAAGGGATCAGCCGGACAAGCCTTGTTTAAGTCTGTGTAATCCACACACATCCGCCAGGTGCCGTTTTTCTTGAGGAAGAGCACCGGGTTAGCCAACCACTCCGGGTGAAAAACTTTGATGATAAACCTGGCCGCTAAGAGCCGGGCGACTTCTTCCCCAATAGCTTTCCGTCGCTCTTCGTTAAAACGCCGGAGAAACTGCCTAACTGTCTTATACTTTGGATCAATATTGAGAGTGTGCTCAGCGAGTTCCCTCGGTACACCCGGCATGTCAGAAGGTTTCCATGCAAAGATGTCCCGGTTCTCACGCATGAACTCGATGAGCACGCTTTCCTATTTAGGATCCAATTTGGCACTGATACTGAACTGTTTAGAGGCATCTCCTGGGGTAAAGTCAACAAGTTTTGTCTCGGCGGCTGACTTAAACTTCAACGCCTGGTCATGCTCAGTAGTTGGTTTCTTGAGGGAGGTCATATCCGCCGGGTCAACATTGTCTTGATAAAACTTGAGCTCTTCGGCTGCACAGGCTGACTCAGCATAAGCCGCATCGCTTTCTTCACATTCCAGTGCCACTTTCCGACTTCCATGTACAGTGATAGTGCCCTTGTGACCTGGCATCTTAAGCTGCAGATAAACATAATATGGCCGGGCCATGAACTTAGCATAAGCCGGCCGCCCAAATAGAGCATGATATGGGCTCCTGATTTTACCACCTCAAACGTCAACTTCTCAGCCCTGGAATCGTGTTCGTCTCCGAAGGCCACCTCTAGCTCAATCTTGCCAATTGGATAAGCCGATTTACCTAGAACCACTCCATGGAAAACAGTGTTGGATGTTCTCAAATTCTTCTCAGTCAACCCCATGCGCTGAAAGGTCTCGTAGTAGAGGATATTGATGCTACTTCCCCATCCATGAGCACCTTAGTAAATTTATATCCACCAACCTGGGGTGCCACCACCAGGGCTAACTGACCCAGATTATCGACCCGTGGAGGGTGATCCTCTCTGCTCCACACAATGGGCTGCTCTAACCACCTCAAATAACGAGGAACTGCCGGCTCAATAGAATTCACAGCCCTCTTATGAACCTTCTGGTCACGTCTGCACAAACTAGTGGTAAACACGTGATACTGTCCACCACTCAACTGCTTCGGATGGCTTTGATAGCCCGACTGCTGCTGCTGCTGTCCCCCTTGACCAGATTGCTGCTGATTGTTACCACCCGGAAGCCCCTGAAAACCGGAATTTGAGCCACCGCCCGGGACATGAAAGCCGCTGGCCCCTGAGCCGCCGCCAGACCCATGACCGCCACCGAAGGTGTTCGAATTTTTGAATGCCTTCATGATTGCGCAATCCTTCCATAGATGTGTGGCGGTGTGCTCCTAGGTGCCGTGTTTTGGGCAGGGCTCATTGAGTAACTACTCAAGAGATGGGCCTGACCCGCCGGATCGAGGCGACTTACCCTTATATCTCTTATTGTTACCCCGTGCGTTGGCATTGGCCACAAACTCTGGGTTACCATCCGTCTTACGCTTATTGCCGCCTTGATTTCCCGGGTTATGCTGCTAATCCTTTCCATTGCCGTTTCTTTTTCCCTTCCCTATCTTCTCATCGTCAGACGCGGGATCCTTGGTACTATCAAAATTGGCATATTTGACTAAAGCCGCCATCAGCGTACCCATATCCGTGAGGTCGCGTTTAAGGTGCCCCAGCTTCTGCCTCAGCGGCTCAAAGCGGCATTTTTTTCTCCAGCATAAGAACTACAGAGCCAGCATCCATCTTATCGGAGGAATGAATTATCTCCTTGACACGGCGTACCCAATGGGTGGTGGATTCACCTTCCTCTTGCTTGCAATCCGTCAAGTCCACAATTGACATAGATTGCTTACAGGTGTCCTTGAAGTTATAGATGAACCGGGCCTTTAACTCGCCCCATGAACCAATGGAATTGGGTGGCAAGCCTTTCAGCCACGACCGGGCCGTTCCATCTAACATCATGGTGAAATATTTAGCCATCGCCGCGTCACTAACTTCCAACAACTCCATGGCCATCTCATAACTCTCAATCCAGGCTCCGGGTTGTAAGTCGGCCGTATAATTTGGCACCTTTCGAGGCCCCTTGAAGTCTTTGGGCAACCGCACATTCCGCGAAGCCGGAATCAGACAAGGGACACCACCGGTTCTAGTGGCTACTCCCGCCTCAGTGGAAGTTGTTGGATACTCTGGAAATTCTTGAGCTGCCGCCTGAGCCGCCTGCTCGTTCTCCTAACGTATTTGATACTGCACCGGATTATAGCCCCCGGGCTGGTTACGGCATTGAGCATTGCTTGGCAAAGCTTCCGACTCCATGTGTCTACTGTAACTCGAGCTCCGGTTTTGGTGAGGTGGTGCTACCCAGGGCGGGGGAGTTGAATGAATCTTGTCCCGGCTGTAAGAATAGGTTTCCTGCTGAGCCAAGGTTGTCTGAAGAAGCTCTCTGACTCTCTGGGTTTCCACTGCCGCCGGGTCATCACCTTCCATGGGAAGAGCCGCTAAACGTGCTGAAGCTGCGATCAAGTTCTCCATGGGGTTGGAAAAGTGACCCGGTGGAATCGGCACATAACGCGGCGGTGGCATGCTCATGTGAGGCGGTACCATATCCCGAGGCTGAGCCGTTCCTCCTGTTCCGGCTGTCATAAGCTGATTAGTCTCTGGCGGGTTACTAGGACCGGCTCCGGGTGTAGCAAAGAGAACCCGAGGATCGTAATTCGGAGGCAAACGGGACTGAGTTTTCTGATGTCTCCTCCTCATTACCTCATTGGATGCATTTAAGCTCATCGTGAGCTGGTAAGCTTCTGACTGCAAGCGCTGTGTCCGGGCGTCGAGAGCCGCCCACTCCGTAGCTAGCCTAGTATCCTCAGCTGCCAAGGCCTCTTTGGCCTGAGCTATCTCCTCACGAACCTATGCTACCGCCGCGTCATGTTCATCTTTGTCTGCAGGGATAACCGTGGCGGATAACAGGGCCGTAAGCTTGTCCATGAGATCCATCAGCACCTGAGCCAGTGGGCGCACGGGGCCGCCTGCCCCGGCTGCTCCTAGTCCGGACGTGATCGCTGCGGCTACTGTAGAATTTGAACCGGGCTGAGTTCCAGCCATGAAGATCCCGACCCATCTTGGCGGCTCATGGGGTCTGGAATACTGATACCATCGGAACAGCCCCTGAGCACGCCGTCTTGTACCTGATATAACGAATCTGTTGAGCCGGCGGAAGAATCACCGTCTGAAAGAGCGGCCGTCTCACCCCCATCTTCAGATCCAGAAAGTTCATCTCCATGGACGCAGCCCACGAAGGCACACCTCATGATCGGCTGAGCCCGGGTCTTCCTCGCACGCTGAGCCGTCTCGACGAGGTCGGTGCAGCTGTCCGGCTCAAGTCCCGGCTCACCGATCCGGCCGATGAAGACGTGGATTCCGCCGAAGGGGACCCGGTATCCGTACTCAATTGAGCCGGCGTCGGGGCCCCAGCCTTCGTCGTTGATGTAGATCTTGCCGCGACGACTCTTGGTCATCCGGCCCACCACGTATCCCTTGAGCCCTTCGAAGTTGCCCTTCAAGAACTCAAATCCACCGTGCGCTGGCCCCACGGTGGGCGCCAACTGTCGTGGAATAGTCACGTCAGATGTCCTCGTGAAAGGACTTAGTTGTGGAGCCATCGCAACTAGGAAGCTTGAAGGGGTTAAATCGGGACAAAGGACACGAGAGGGTTTATACTAGTTCGGCCCCTTACGGTGAAGGTAAGGCCTACGTCTAGTTGGGTTGGTATTGATGTTTCGATGACCAGGGAGCGAGATACGCTATGCCCGGCTCTCGATGAGTTGTTTCTTGCCCTAAGCCGCCAGCAGGTCGTTCCCTTATATACACGGGTTGACGCCCTGTGGCTTACAGAGTCTCCGCCGGCTTATAAACAGTGTCCGGCTCAGTGACTAGTTAAATCTAGCTTATGTTACAAGTCATGCCATCATAGCGGTTTACTACAACGGGCCTTAAGTCGCCTGTGAGCCTTGGGCCCTTTATAAACCGCCATCTTCATGCTTGGTCTTGGGCTTCCTCTGATGAGTCCTCCTTTGTGTAACCCGGCCCCTCCTGGGCGGCTTACACAAATAGTCATATCCCCAACAGGACCCGAAGGTCTGTGGTAAACTACTTGCACTTCATCGGAGAGGCAATGGTGTTGATGTAGAAGCCCTCCGTGATTGATTCCCCCTCCGGCAGACCGCCGGAAAAGGCCCCAAGATGGGATCTCATGGGTACATAAGGTTGCGGCAGTGGAAAAGTGGTTTCGTGGCTCTCCCTGATGTTTCTAGGGTATAAGAGTATATATAGGTAGAAGAAGTACGTCGGTGCAGCTACAAGGGGCCCACGAGGGTGGGGGCACGCCCTCCTGCCTCGTGGATCCCAAAAATAATATAAAAGAGCATATTAAAGCCCATTGAACATCCAAAACAGATAATATAATAGCATGAACAATCAAAAATTATAGATACGTTGGAGACGTATCACATACTACTTTTCTACGAAATACTTTGCTGCTGATATTAAGTCTTTTAGGTGTGGTTGAATTAACAACTCAACTTCTAAAACTCGTGAATATTCTTTGGCTCCCCTTGTGTTAAATCAATAAATTTGGGTTGAATACTCTACCCTCGAAAACTGTTGCGATCCCCTATACTTGTGGGTTATCAAAGGTTAGTCATGATCTTTGCTGAAAATCTAGGTGCTACTTAAGCTTATTTATCTGAACAAGAACAAAAGAGTTCGTACAAGTTTATTCTTTATCACTTTTAGTTTGTCAACTGAATTCCTTGAGGAGAAGCAAAGGTTTAAGCTCGGGGGAGTTGATACGTCTCCGTCGTATCTACTTTTCCTAATGTTTTTGCTCTTGTTTTGGACTCTAATTTGCATGAATGAATGAAACTAACCTGAGTGACGTTGTTTTCGGCAGAACTATCATGGTGTTGTTTTTGTGCAGAAATAAACACTACTAGGGAAAACCCTAGCAGTAGCGCGTGTTTAAAGCCTATCAGTAGCGTGGGGCGCGGCGCTACTAGTAAGGCGCTACAGCTAAAGATTAGCAGTAGCGTGGTTTGGACCGCGCTACTGCTATATCGACTTAGTAGCAGCACTTTGTGGTATGAGCGCTACTGGTAATTAGTAGTAGCGCTTCTCCTAGAACACGCTACTACTATTATTTCGTATTTCTTTTTTATTTCATGTTGTATTCATACACCTTTATACAAGTTTTCACACCGCAGCAATTTAGAGAATGATTTTACATCATAATGAGTTATTACATCACTGGGAGAAAGAACCGTGGACTAGTTTCAAGTGGATGGACATCCACTTGAAACTAATCTGCGGTTCTTTCACCCAATGATATAATATATCATCATCATATCAATGATCATCGTTTTCATCAATGAGACATCACATACAAGTTGGTCACTAGACATAATCACAACTACTCATCATCATCAACTGTCATAAACATATTGTACCTCATAGGACCTACTACATTATCTTAGGACCTACTACCTTAGCACATGATCATGAGTATTAGCTAGGACCTACTACATTCTCCTAGGTAAAATAGCATAAAACAAGATAGCCCCTGACTCTCCATTATGGAGAATGGATATTATCATGTCTCCAATTCTTGCCTTTTGCACAATCTTGCTTCCAGGAACCTCCTTATGATTGTCCATACATTTTTTTCCATTCTTTGATTACCATGTCTTCACCAGTTTTGGAAATCCGATATTGTCGGTGTACTAGAGTAGGGGTACCTTAGTATCCCGAACTTGTGCACGGGCAGTTGCAGGCCCCCCGCGGCAAGGCTTGCCGGGTGACCACCAAGGTCCTCCGTGGCTCCTTTGGAGCCATTCAAGAACAAAGTGTTCAAGTCAAGGAGACAAGGCCCCGGCAAAAGGAGCTTGCCGGGAAGGCCAACCAAGGCATCTCAGGGAACTTGCCGCGACGCACCATGCGTCCCGGCAAGGCCCGGTGAGCGACAAGCTTCCGGGCGCGACAAGACAACGACCGCGGCAAGGCGCTTGCCGCGGCAAGCGGCCACCCCGTACCCACGCTCCAGCACATCCACCAATGTGTCGCCCTGGGGCCTTCCCAGGCGCGCATGGCGAGAGGCTGTGCAGCCAGCGGTGCGCGGTGTCATGCGATGCTGACAAGGTAGCCATCGTGGCAAGCGGTGGCGCCCCTGACGGTCCCTTTCTGCACTGTTTGGACGACACAGACAGGCATTTAATGCCTTTGTCCCCTGCCGTCAGGGTTAGGTAGGATACAATGTACAGGTAGCTGTACCAACCACCCTCCTTTTTCCATTTTTACCCTTGTCTACTTTGCCACCTGTCGGTGACCCCTTGAGCATATAAAAGGAGGCCCATGCGCAACGTAAAAAGGGGGTTTCGAAGGCAGAAACACACACACGCTCGGTCTCGTTAGTAGCTCGTGTGTACTGTAGCACTTAGCGTTCCCGAGCAAGAACTGAATATAATCAGACAAGCAGCAGTAGGAGTATTATCTCTCCGGAGAGCTCCGAAGCTGGGTAAACTGCTCGTGTGCTTTGCCTCGATCCGCTCTTCGTGCGACCTCCGCCCCCCGCCGAACCGAAAGGGGCTCGGTCCGCCGGTCCCATAGGTGTTCGTGGATCAGTTTCCCCGACATCTTTGGCGCGACAGGTAGGGTGCATCGAGATTGTGTGAACCTGATCCAGCATTCACACAAGCTAGATTTTCATCTTCTTCATCGACATGCCACCGAAGAAGAAGGCTTCGGAGGCAGCTGTTCCACCCGCGTCGATCCCACCGCCACCGGAGCAAGCGGGTGGTGGGGTAGACGCCAGCGGAAGAACGAACGTGGACGAAGAAGCTTACGGTGCTGCCAGGTCCAAGGACAAGGCTGCGCAAACCTCGGTGTCCGTACATCCGCCGCGCCCATCTCAGGAAGCGCAAGACCGACAGCGTCATGGTGTTCGCAGTACCATACGTTTGTTGGACCAAGATCGAGCTGGTGGATCTCGGGGTGCTCAAGACCGGCATGCACGCCAACGTGCTGGCACGAGCGAGACACGGTCGCCTGGACGGGATACTGCTCCTTCTAACATAGTTAGAAGTCCGAGCACATCCCGCTCCTCGCACCGTTCGCCATTGCCGCCCACCACTCCAGCAGAAGCTTTGGCACGAGCTCAACTGCTCCTGGATTACCCTCCGATGGCGGACAAGACCGAACAATGGAGGGCCACCATTCAGAGTCTCATAGGCTTCGCCAACGGCGACACTCCACGGCAGCCGAGCACGTCGCTGCCGCGGCAGGGTTGCCAGGCGCGAGCCGATGGCGACAAAATCGGTGAGGGTGCGACCACTATGCACTCTCCACCCCGAAGGCCAAGATCGTCGACTCGTCGGGTCCACCTCGACAGCGACTCCACCGTATCATCGGATCCACGAGCTCGTCGCGATCAACGCCAGGTTCTTCGCGATCGACAGCAAGAAGACGCTCGTACTCGCATCGAGCGCCGAAGAGAAGCGCGGCGTCAATCTGACCAGCGCGTTGGGCCCTCTGTCGACATGCATGCGCCAGGGGAACCAGGCGACTTGCCGTACGCGGTAGGTTGCCCTGCGTTCACTCGTGAGCTGCGGCAAGTCTAGTGGCCCAGCAAGAAGAGTTTCAAGCCAGACGTACCGAAGAAGTACGACGGCAAGACGCATCCGTCGGAGTTCCTCAGCATCTACACCATCGTGGTGCAAGCTGCCGGGGGGTGGGACGACAAGATCCTTGCCAACTACTTCCTGCTGGTACTCAAGCCCAATGTCAGATCCTGGCTCATGCACTTGCCGGACAACTCCATATCCTCCTGGGCAGATCTATGCCATCAGTTTGTCGGCGCCTTTACAGGCGGCCACAAACCTCATGGCCAAGAGAGTGACCTTCATTTGCTCGCTCAGAAGGAAGGAGAGCCCCTGCGCAAGTACATTCAGAGATTCAGCCGCGTACAGCACAACATCCCAGATGTCCACCCTGCCGCGGTGATCAGCGCGTTCCATCAGAACGTGCGAAACCGCAGGATGCGGGAGGAGATGGCGATGTGCAAGATCAGAGATGTCAGTGAGTTATATGCCCTGGCCGACAAGTGTGCGCGTGCTGAGGAAGGGAGGAAACTCCCCGGAGAGAATACAGAAGCAGGAGGATCTGATAGTGAGGATGTTGCCCCGGCAAGGAAAAACCGGCGGCGGAATAACAGGAAGAAGAAAGGCAAAGAGGTGCTAGTTCTTGAGCAGTCCGGCAATGGAGGTGGCGCCAATAAAGCCAAAGCTGGTGGCTCCGGCAAGGAGGTTGCCGCGGCCACCAACTACCAGACTGTGGCGGTCACCGACAAGCAAGACGGCAACAACAAGCAGTATTGCAAGATCCACCGCACTAAGGGCCATGATCTCCAGAGCTGCAAGAAGGTCGAGCAGCTTGTTGAGCAGCAAAAGGCTGAATACGAGCGACGCGACAAGGAGAAGGCCCAGGAAGGTGCTGGAGGATCCGGCAATAAACGCCCCATCCGGGGAGGACGCCGCGGCAAGGCCAAGCAGCGGCAAGGAGACAGGCCTCCCCGCGGCCGCGACAAGGATGAAGATGATGACGGTGATGAAGATATGGATGATGACGAGACCGATGAGCAGGAGTTTCAGAAAGCCACACAGGTCCTGTGCGTTGACGGCGGTGCTTCTCTGCATACTTCGCACCGCCAGCTCAAGCAGTGGGTGCGGGAAGTTAATGCAGCAGAACCACCCGTCGAGTCACGCAAGCCTCTGAAATGGTCCAGCACGCCTATCATCTTTGATATTGAGGACCACCCTGATCGCATAACTGCGGTCGGGTGCTTGCCGATGTTGGTTTCACCAACTATCCGCAACCACAAGGTCACTAAGATGCTAGTTGACGGCGGGGCCGGCTTGAATCTGATCTCCTCTGCGGTACTCCAGAAACTCCAGATCCCTGACAGCGAGCTCGAAGAGACTAGCACATTCCAAGGAATCAACCCAGGAAGGAGCAAGCCGAAGGGAAAGATCACATTGCCGGTAACATTTGGCAGCGAGTTGAACTTCAGGACTGAGAGGGTCACTTTTGACGCTGCTGACTTTCCATTGCCTTACAATGGGATACTCGGCCGTCCAGCACTCGCCAAATTCATGGCAGCCTCTCACTATGCCTACAACATACTGAAGATGCCAGGCTCGATAAGTGTCATCTCTGTCCCTGGCGACAAGAAGGATGCTCTTATCTGCGCTGACAGGATCTACCGGGAAGCAGTGGCTGCAACAGATTGCAAATCACTTGCCACTGAAGCTCCCGGGGGGAAGAAGAAGACCAAGTCCGGCAAGAGCTCTGATGCCCACTCCGGCAAGCGCACCTCTTCGGAGTGCTGCGCTACCGTCGAGGACGCACCATCGAGCTCCACCGGCAAGTGTAAGAAGGCGATGGCAGCTCCACCAGAAACCAAGAAGGTGCCCGCCAAGGAGGACGGCACTGGTGGTACCTTCACCATCAGTGCCACTCTCGACCCTAAATAGGAAAGCGCGCTCGTTGCTTTCCTGCGGGCGAACGTCGACGTATTTGCATGGAAACCGTCTGACATCCCCGGTGTTCCCAGGAAAGTAATCGAGCACCATCTTGCCGTCTGTCCTCATGTGCGGCCCATCAAGCAGAAAGTCAGGAAACAGGCAGTGGAGCGCCAAGAATTCATCGCAGAAGAAATCAAGAAATTGGAAGCAGCAGGCCTTGTCAGGGGAGTGCTCCATCCTACGTGGTTGGCCAATCCTGTAGTCGTGCGTAAGGCAAACGGGAAATGTAGGCTTTGTATCGATTTTACTGATGTCGATAAAGCTTGTCCCAAAGACCCATTTCCCTTGCCGCGCATCGATCAGATTGTTGACTCCACGGCCGGATGCGACTTGCTTTCGTTTCTTGATGCATACTCCACGGCCGCATTCATCACTCCATGTGGCACATACTGTTTCGTACGGATGCCTTTCAGTTTAAAGAATGCTGGTTCAACATTTGCAAGAGTAGTCCATGACGCTTTTGAGCCACAGATACACAGAAATGTAGAAGCCTACATGGATGACATAGTGGTCAAGAGCAAGGACAAGGCGACTCTGATCCAAGATCTAGACGAAACCTTTGCAAATCTGCGCAAGATCAACCTCAAGCTTAATCTCGAGAAGTGTGTGTTTGGAGTCCCCTCCGGCAAGCTTCTCGGGTTCTTCGTATCTCAGCGGGGAATTGAAGCCAATCCCAGCAAGATCAAGGCCATTGAGCAGATTGAAGCACCAAAGCGCGTCAAGGATGTACGAAGGCTTGCCGGTTGCGTGGCTGCTCTCAGCAGGTTTATCTCTAGATCTGCTGAGCGCGCCCTGCCATTTTTCAAAATATTGAAAAAGGCAGGTCCAATGAAATGGACTCCGGAAGCAGAGGCTGCGCTGCAGGACTTAAAGAGATACCTATCCTCCACTCCAACACTTGTCGCACCTAAGCCACAGGAGAAGTTGTTGTTATATATAGCGGCAACCAATCAAGTGGTTAGTGATGCATTAGTAGCGGAGAGGGAGGCGGATGATGAGCCAGCAACCACGGCAGATGCATCCAGCGACAAGCAGGGGGCTTCGCTGACAAGCTCTGGTCCCGACAAAGATGGATCTGCGCAGGCATGTGAGAAGATGCAGAAAAGGATGGTGCAGCGCCCAGTTTACTTTGTCAGTTCCCTTCTACAGGGAGCTAGGTCAAGGTACTCTGGTGTGCAGAAATTGCTTTTCGGCCTTCTCATGGCCTCGAGAAAGCTGCGCCATTACTTCCAAGCACATGAGATCACAGTCGTCACTCGTTTTCCGCTAAAAAGGATACTGCAAAATCCAGAAGCAACAGGCAGGATTGTCGAGTGGGCATTGGAACTGTCAAGCTTTGGCCTCAAGTTTGAGAGCACCTCAACTATCCAAAGCAGAGCATTGGCAGAATTCATAGCAGAATGGACGCCAACACAAGATGAAGAAATTCCAGAAATGAGCATCCCCGTCAAGGAAGCAAGCAAAGAGTGGCTGATGTACTTTGATGGTGCCTTCTCGCTGCAAGGCGCCGGTGCGGGCGTGCTACTTGTCGCACCCACCGGAGAGCACCTCAAGTACGTAGTCCAGATGCACTTTCCCAAGGAGCAAGCAACGAACAATACTGCAGAGTATGAAGGTTTGCTTGCCGGTCTCAGGATCACAGCAGACCTTGGGATCAAGAAGCTCATAGTCAGGGGTGACTCACAGCTTGTCGTCCGCCAAGTTAACAAGAATTATCAGAGTCCGTTGATGGAAGCTTACGTTGATGAAGTGAGAAAGCTAGAAGAGCACTTTGACGGCCTACAGATAGAACATGTTCCAAGAGCTCAGAACGACATCGCCGATGGCCTGTCGAAGTGCGCCGCACTTAAGCTACCTGTGGAACCAGGGATCTTTGTGCTCAAGCTGACTCAACCATCTGTAGCGCCATCAACTGGACAAAGCAAGAAGAGGAAGTTGATTTCTGGTGACTACTTTCCGGCAGAGCTCCCCGAAGCCGCCGCTAAGAAGGTCGTCAAGATCAACACCAAGGATGCTGAGGAGCAGTCTGCTCCGGCAAGCCTTAGGGTTTGTTCCATCGTAGCAGACGCTCCCGGCAAGTTTTGCTCCGGCAAGCTTGCCGGGAAACATCAAGCTCCGGCTGAGCCGCAGGTTCTCGCCGTAGAAGCGGATGTTCCCGCAGCAACAGATGTGCCTTTAGTCCTTGTTGTCGAGCCACAAGCTCCAGCATGGGCACAGCAGATTGTCCGTTTCCTTCAGACAGGAGAACTTCCCGAAGAGCAAGAAGAAGCAGAAAAAGTAGCCCGGCAGTCAAGTATGTACCAGTTTGTCGACAGCACACTGTACAGAAGGAGACTCAACGGTGTGAAATTGAAGTGTATTCACCGGGAAGATGGACAAAAGCTGTTGGCAGAGATACATGGAGGCATATGTGGTCACCACATTGGCGCAAGAGCACTTGCCGGCAAAGCTTTCCGGCAAGGTTTCTTTTGGCCGACAGCCCTCCAGGATGCAACTGCACAAGTAACCAAGTGTGAAGCGTGCGAGTTCCATTCCAAGCAGATACACCAGCCAGCTCAAGCTCTCCAGACGATCCCTTTATCCCGGCCATTTTCGGTCTGGGGGCTCGATATCCTCGGCCCCTTCCCCCGAGCTGTCGGGGGCTCTGAGTACTTGTACGTTATAATCGACAAGTTCACAAAGTGGCCAGAAGTGGAACCAGTGAGGAAGGTGACAGCACAGTCAGCAGTCAAGTTCTTCAGGTCGATTGTTTGCTGCTTCGAGATCCCTAACAGGATCATCACCGACAACGGCACGCAATTCACGAGCCGCACCTTCATGCAGTACATCCAAGATCTTGGCGCCAAGGTCTGCTTCACTTCTGTTGCTCATCCGAGAACGAACGGTCAAGCGGAGAGGGCAAATGCTGAAGTGCTGCGCGGGCTCAAGACCAGGACTTTCGACAGGCTGCACAAGTGCGGAAGGAACTGGATTGAGGAGCTGCCGGTGGTTCTTTGGTCGATCAGGACGACGCGAAATCGAGCCACTGGCCAGACACCTTTTGCTCTAGTCTATGGAGCAGAGGCAGTTCTCCCCATGGAACTCGTATACGGGTCACCTAGAGTGCTCGCTTATGATGAGCTCGAGCAAGAGCAGCTGCGACAAGATGACGCGCTGCTCCTTGAGGAGGACCGTCTTCAGGCTGCTGTACGAGCTGCTTGATACCAGCAAGCTTTGCGCCGCTACCATAGCCGCAAAGTTAATGCCAGAAGTTTCGAGGAAGGCGACCTTGTTCTTCGGCACGTTCAGTCCGCCAAGAATTCCAACAAGTTGACGCCGAAGTGGGAAGGCCCTTACCGGGTGAAATGAGTCACTAGGCCCGGCGCTGTCCGCCTTGAGACCAAAGATGGCATTCTGGTGAGCAACTCCTGGATCATTGAGCATCTTCGTAAGTTTTACCCGTAGGGCGCGGTTGCCGGAACCTGTTCCGGCAACCACCTTTTGTACAAGTCTTGCCGATGTTGCATCTAATCCTTTGTACAAAGCCGGGCGCAGATCCCGTGCATAAGTAAAGCTCATGTGCTCCGCACATCTTGTCAATTTCATGCATTATATTCTTTCTTGCATGCGTTATCTGACACTTTGTGCAGCAGCTACCCCCGGTAAGCAATAACGAGCCGAAAGGCTCCATATCTTTATTTTCTCTTCTTTCTTTTTCTCAACAAAGGAAAGGAAGGTTCCCTCACACACAAGTTTGCCGAGGGGGAAAGGAGAAGATAATGGTGTGGACCAGGCGTCGTTTAAGGAAGTTTTGCCTTGCCGGGAAGCAAACGACAGAAAAGCTAAGTTGCCAAAGTTTGAGCAATTAGTTTTAATGTTTAAGTTATCTTCCTCGAACGACCGTGCTTTGTATGGAAAACCTGTGCGCGGAGGAACCAACTCGTAGCTAGTTGCGCCCTTACTTTGTTTCGAGTCCGCTCAACAACTTAAGTGTGCTGCAACTAGTCGCGACAAGGTTTCTTGTCGGAAGCGGCACCGCCAGCAGGCTGCTGACATCCCGCACTCAGCGCTCGCGGCTCGGGTGCCTGCGCCGACAAGTTCCCTAAAAGCGTAGGGTAAAAACATACAAAGGAAGGAATCTAGTAAAGGAAATAACATAGCAATCGATACCAAAAATAGAGTTATATTACAAGATAACTTGTCGTAGCTCTAACAGATTGACCTCATAATATGGCCAGCAGCGACAAGGAGAAAGAGAAAACGGGCGGCCTAGTCTACGCGATCGCCCTCAACCCTCTTGATCTCGCTCACCTTGTCCACAATGGGTGCGACAAAGGCCTTGAGCGCTTCCAGATCAGCATCAGGCGGCAAGGACCTGAGGACGTTGGTGAGGTTGAGGCCTGGGTTGCGGAAGGCCACCTTCACCAGCACCTTCTGAAGATCTCCCGCGCAAATCTTGCGCGACTCATCGGCCAGCTGCTTTGGGATCTTCTCCCGGAGCCGCTGGAGGGCCGTCGCCACACCTTTGAAGAACAAGCTGAGCTTGGCGCTGGGTTGGAGATGCTCGTCGGAAGAATACCCGAAGTCCTCCATCCCCAGCTGCGCCAGCTCCCCGTCGATGACTGCGGCAATATTCACCAGACCCTCGGTCCAGTGCTCGACAGTCTCCCTAAATGAGTTCTTGGTAACAGCAATACTCGCCAGCAGCGCCTCGTCGGCCTTGATCTTCTCCGACAAAGTCACCTCTCGCTCCCTGGCGCCGTCCAGCGTATGAGTCAACGTAGCCAGCTTCAACTCGAGATCCGCGTTGGAGTCCTTGGCGGCACTGAGCTCCTTGCTCCTCTCAGCGAGAAGACCCTGCAGCTTACCATGGGCGGCAGCATCCTTCTCGCGCTCACGCTTGAGCGCGGCAAGCTCCTCGCCGCTCGTCTTGAGTTTGGCCTCCAGCTGCGCCTCCTTCGCCTCCAGCTCTTTCTTGGCGGCCTCAGCAGCTGCGGCAGCATCCCTTGCTTCCTTGAGAGCACCGCCAATTGCCTGCTCGTGCACGGCAAGCTCTTCCTCGTGGCTGTCAAGGTTGACCTTGCGCTGCGCCAAATCACCCACCTGCGCAGATAGCCTCTCGGCAGCAAGCCGCTGCTGCTCTTCAACCTCAGCCTTCACGAGGAGGAAGACTTTCCTCTCCTCGGCGACTTGCTCCCGCTCTTCTGCCAGGCTCCGGAGAGCTTCCTGCCTGAGACCCCGGAGCTCCTCCGCACGCTTCTCAATGTCAACTCCCGCCCTCGTGAAAAGCGCTTCTCGGGAAGCCAGCTTGGCTTGTCGGGCGCGGTAGAGCGACATCAGCTTCCGCAGCAGCCGCTCCTCCTCAGGCTCGTCGCTGCTGCTGCTTGGCGCGTCGACCAGCGTCAGCCCAGCGGAGGCGAGCACTTCTCCATCCAGGATTTCTCCTTCGACCGGCGCCCTGGAGCTTGACGCCCAGGGAAGCTTGATGAAGATGTCGTCGCCGGCCTTCAAGTAGGCGCCGGGCTGGGGTTCTTCGGAGCCTGGCGCCGCAGCAGCAGCGGAGGGGTCGACGGTCGATGCAGCGCCTGGCGCTCCTGTGGCCTCAGGGCCGTCAGTGCGATCGCCGGATCCCTCGCTGGCTTCTGCGGCGACAGCCTTGGCGGCCTCTTCGCCGGCGGGTTCATCAGCGCCGGCCTCTCCTTCGGCAGCCTCGGTTTCCATCGGCTCTGTGGCAGATGGGTCTGACGGATGGAAGAAGGGGAGGAGTCAAGCAAATACTCAAAGAGAAAATCAGAAGAAGAAGAACCCAAGGGAAGATTTCAGGCAAGAAGATTACCTGTGCTAGGATCTGCGGTCGCGGTCTCAACCGCCGGAGGATCGCTGGTGTCGTCCCTTGCCGGAGAACTGTCCCTTGCCGGAGAGTTCTCCCTTGCCGGAGGACGCTCCCTTGCCGGGGAATCCTCCCTTGGAGGTGTAGTCGAAGCAGATGGCACTTCAGGAGCGGCTTCCGGGCCCTCCTGGTGACGCTGCTCTGCTCCTACACAAATCCAACAGTCAAGATATCAGCAAAGAAAGAGCAACCATGAGCGCCTGTCAGCGAGAAGTAAACCATGTACTTACGCTAGGGGCTGCGCTGGGGGCTGCTTTGGGGAGTAGTTGCCGGGTCCGTCAAGGTGGTCTCGGACACACCCCCTGCTGACACGGTGGGATCATCCTCGATGACAATCACCGGGGCCTTGGCTCTCTTCGCCGCTCTCTGGGCCAGCATCCTGAAAAGGAATGGGTTCAGAGTGAAGCAGGTCAGATGCAAGACAAAACAACAAGATTGAAGAACTACAAGAACACCAAAGAATCTTACTCTTCTTCTTCCTCGTCGGAGCTGAGCGCGGAGAGATCGAAGTCCGGCTCGCCTCCGGTGCGACGAGGTGGAGGAGTAGGTTCCCTTGCCCGCTTGGCAGGGGCGGTGGCGGTGGACCGGGAAGATCCCGCTCCAGTTGGCGCAGCAGCGTGAGGCGCTCCTGCGGCAACAGTGCTTGCCGCGGTAGAGCGTGTCACACGGCTTGGCGGTTGTTGGCTCGTTTGCCGCCCTGCCACGTCCCCGGCCTTGCGGAGACGCCTTCTTGGTGCAGCCGGGGGCTCCACTTGCGGCAAGCTGTCTAAAGGTTCGGGCCCGACAAGATCTCCCTCGCCAGGCTCGCTCGGCTCATCTTCGGGCCCGGCAGGCTCTTCCTCGCCAGCAAACTCCTCGCGCTCGGCAAGCCTTGCCGCCTCTGCTGCCTCCGCCTCCTCCATGGTGAACCCGAACTCGCCCGCGGTAGCTGCTGCCGCAGCCTCTTCTGTCCTAGTGGCGATGCGCTGCAGCTCCGCGTCGGTAGTGTCGCGGGTGAGGCTCTTCTGTTCGTCGACACGGACCGGCACTTCTACCAAGTCGTCGAAGAACGCCCGCACGACGTCATCCGCAGGTTCTTGCCAAGTTGGGGCGATTCCGTGCAAGTCGCACAACGGCATCATTGCGCGGATCCGGTCAAGCGAAGAATTGTTGCACAACGGAACAACACTCCTCGGCAGCGTGAATGGATGTTGAGGGTCGCGTTTGAACAGCTCCAGGAGCATCGCATCCAGCTCCAAGACGGTGAAGTTGAAGTTGAGGCCCGGGCGCAGCCTCATGATATCCGCCGAGTTCTTGAACTCCCAGGCGGGTCTCCCCCTCTCCTGCAGGGGGGCGATGCGGCGACGAAGAAAATCTGTGCCAACGGCACCTACGGTGAGCCCGGCAAGCCTGAAGCGAAGGATCCGGGTGACGGCGATCTTCAGCCTGTCGTCTTCCGGGGCCACGTTGCTCCAATAGTTACCACGCACTATTGGGGCTTGGTGCAGGGCAGTAAACGGTTGCGGGTTCTCCTCAATGATCCAGCACCACTCTGCTCTCCACTCCTCCCATTTGCTGCGGAGCTCGCCCTCCAGATACGCTTCCTTCTTGCCGACTCTCAAGATCCAAGCGATCCCGCCGGCAAGAGGCTCTCCTCTTTCAAACCGGGGCATGAAGAAGTGGCGAAAAAGGGCTATGTTGGGATGGATTCCGACAAAGTTTTCGCAGAGATGTGCGAAAACTGCCATGGTCAGAACGGCGTTGGGGGTGAAGTCAAGGAGGCAGAACCCGTAGGTGTTCATAATGTCGCAGAAGAAATCAGAAAAAGGCGGGCAGAGCCCGCAGTAGAAGAACAGCGCGAAGAAGGGGTACCCGCTTGGAGCCAGTTCCGAAGCTGCAGGCGGGAGTACCCTCGTGCGCGGATGCGCTCGCGTCTCCGTCGACCAGAAGAGGTAGTAGTACTCCCTCAGCTCCTGCGCACCGAGCTGAGGGGGAAGAGGGCCCGCTCCTTCCGCAGCGCCGCGAGCCGCTGCGCCTCGGCCGACTTCACGCCCTTCCCCTTGTCGGCTTTTGGAGCCATGGCGGAGGTGGTGGGGGAGATCGGCGGCGTTGGTGATGCTGGTGGCAATGGGGGGCGGAGCGCTGATCTCTTTCTGCTTCGAGAAGAAGGGGGGTGCGGCGGAGATTTTTGGAGCTGGAGCAACAAACGGCGAGATGGGCGAACTGCCCCTGTTTCCCCTGCTTATAAACAGGGAGGGGGCGGACGTTTCGCCCTTCCGAATAAGGAAACCACCCACGATCTCTCCCACGATGCCGCATTCAACGCGTGCCGTTAGGGGAGGGCGCAGTGGATACGGTGTAACCCAGGCCGCGTGTGCCTGTGCCCTATTTTGGGCCTGGCCCAACAGCGCTCGGCACCGTGTCTGGCCCAGGCCCAGGGGCTCCTGTCGGTGTACTAGAGTAGGGGTACCTTAGTATCCCGAACTTGTGCACGGGCAGTTGCAGCCCCCCCCCCCCCCCGCGGCAAGGCTTGCCGGGTGACCACCAAGGTCCTCCGTGGCTCCTTTGGAGCCATTCAAGAACAAAGTGTTCAAGTCAAGGAGACAAGGCCCCGGCAAGAGGAGCTTGCCGGGAAGGCCAACCAAGGCATCTCAGGGAACTTGCCGCGACACACCACGTGTCCCGGCAAGGCCCGGTGAGCGACAAGCTTCCGGGCGCGACAAGACAACGACCGCGGCAAGGCGCTTGCCGCGGCAAGCGGCCACCCCGTACCCACGCTCCAGCACATCCACCACTGTGTCGCCCTGGGGCCTTCCCAGGCATGCGTGGCGAGAGGCTGTGCAGCCAGCGGTGCGCAGTGGCATGCGACGCTGACAAGGTAGCCACCGTGGCAAGCGGTGGCGCCCCTGACGGTCCCTTTCTGCACTGTTTGGACGACACAGACGAGCATTTAATGCCTTTGTCCCCTGCCGTCAGGGTTAGGTAGGATACACTGTACACGTAGCTGTACCAACCACCCTCCTTTTTCCATTTTTACCCTTGTCTACTTTGCCACCTGTCGGTGACCCCTTGAGCATATAAAAGGAGGCCCATGCGCAACGTAAAAAGGGGGTTTTGAAGGCAGAAACACACACACGCTCGGTCTCGTTAGTAGCTCGTATGTACTGTAGCACTCAGCGTTCCCGAGCAAGAACTGAATATAATCAGACAAGCAGCAGTAGGAGTATTATCTCTCCGGAGAGCTCCGAAGCTGGGTAAATTGCTCGTGTGCTTCGCCTCGATCCGCTCTTCGTGCGACCTCCGCCCCCCGCCGAACCGAAAGGGGCTCGGTCCGCCGGTCGCATAGGTGTTCGTGGATCAGTTTCCCCGATAGATATGGACAGGTGAGACTCATAGGATGACCTGGTTGTATGTTCAAAACATCAAGGCGACCATTCTGATACATCAAATGAGGCACACAATCCATTGGGATTTTCTGTTGAAACATAGTAATAACTTCGTAGTTAGCAATGTAGTTCAGTTTTAGAAGTATGCAAAAGATGCACGGATGTCATAATAGTAAAAAATCTTACCAAGATATCTCCATGGAAGTTATAGTGGTTCAACACGTGCACTAGTGGCACCTATTCACCATAATTTGGAGGAGTTCGATAAAAGGCATTGTAATTCTCAAGATCAGTACAATATGCGACCAGATGACTTTTCTCCTGATAAGTTAACTCAGAGCTTTCGGTGTATTTGGTTCTTTCTACCATCTTCCGCACATTCTTTGAAGAATGAAAGTAAGCTGACAACTATTTTGAAATAAACAATATAAATTACTTAATAACTATGTTTGAGAAGCTCACATAGGGGAAGAATTGGAAGCGTATCAACAAGGACCAAAATGTCCAAATTGTCTTCGGCGATGTCAGGATCACCAAGATCCATGGTGACAAGCATACCCTCATAAAAACCATACATCTCGCAAAGTGATTCCCAATTATTGCAACCAAAATGGGTTACGCTCTCAAATTGTACAGATTTACTTCAAAATCCATACCATGATGGGTCCTTAGGTGAATTTTCTTCGTTTCCATACTTTCAGGGTCTTCAAAACCCATCCTCTCCAAGACATAGCGTCTTGCATAGCATGGGATAAGCTAGTCGAATTGCAAAAGAGGAAAAGTACACGTTGAAATAGTTGAAGTCGTGCTTAATTACGAAAAAAAACAATTGTCGTTGTTGCGTACCATTTCAACATCTAAGGTCTCCTCGAGCTTAATGCTGAAGCGCCGATCTTCGTCCAGGTCAAGGAACCTGTCGCACATACCTCGGTTGTTACTCCTCCTTCCCCTAGTGCATTACACCAAATTGTCTAGCACCCGGAGAAGAAGGAGAAACAACCCCCACGACAACAGTCGGGATTCTTCGGCCTCGACAGACTTAAAGTCAACCCAAAATATCGTTTAATTATCTTTCTAGAAAATCTAAGCCACTCGATATTTCCTACATATTCTAGAACAAGTCATGCCAAAATTCACGGAAAATTCCGGCATGACCTTTGCGAAAACAAGACATATCGAGTGCCTGAAAATTTGCCAGAACGGAAATTAATCAACACTCCGGCAAAACATAGGCCACTCGAAGGTGTAACCTGAACATGACCGGCCACTTGGGCAACCACATATCCTATTTGAGCAACACAAGATATACATGTTTTTATCTACATCATATCTTATAGGACTCATATTGACATGGAGATTTGGCTGGTCTCACCTCGAGGTCGGAGGGGGTCGGTGACGGGGACGATGGCGGGGATGATGGAGGGGCTCCTCGATTTCTGCAAAAACAAAAACCCTATAAGTTATCACTAATACATCCCGAATAATTGCTTAAACTAAAAAAATAACAACAAATATGACATGTTCAACTAGTTCTATTAATTCAACTAATTCTTACTAAATATAAACTTACTATAAATAGAAAAAAACTAGTTCTTTCTAAAAATAAAGTAGTTCAACTAGTTATATTAATTTTCTTAATAAAAATACATTAGTTCTATTAATTCAACTAGTTCAACTAGTTTATTAATTTACTTACTAAACTAGTTCAACTAAAACTAAACTAGTTCAACTAGTTTATTAATTTACTTACTAATTATTTTAAACACATACTAAAAACAGTAAAAAAACTACATTATACATGGTAAAAAACATCTACTATTAACCATACTGCCCTAGTTAACTACTACCATCACTACTACTAATTAACATCTACTACTACTAAAAATCATTATCTATGAACCCTAAATTAACATCTACTACTATTAAAACATCTACTAACTAAGCAGAGAGGGGTGGGGGAGGGGTGGGGGCTTACACAGATAGGGGAGAGACGGTGGCGTGGAGGTTCTCGGCGACGGACGTAGGGGCAGCAAGAGCTGGCTCGGGATCGGGAGGCGGCGGTCCTGGGCGGGCTCGGGCGGCGGCGGTAAGGTCGAGGGTGGCGACGGTGAGGTCGAGAGTGGCTGCGGGCGGCGACGGTGAGGTTGAGGGCGGCCTCGGGCAGCGAGGGTGAGGGAAGGCTCGGGCTCAGGCGGCGGCGACAGATGAGTAGGGGAACAGGGGGGAAGGAGGACTTAGCAAAATTTTGAGCCGGCGGGTGGTTAAGTCGAACTAGCAGTAGCACTCTTAAGGAAACACGCTATAGCTAATTTAGCTATAGTGTGTTTTAGAAAAAAAAATGCTACAGCTAAAGGAAGCAACTATTTCTTTTGTTTATCCCAATATCAGTACCGCTTTGTCCTGGAAAAACGCTATAAGTCTAAGGATATAAAAACATCAAAAATATACATTGGTCATCATTGATCTTTTTGTGTAGAATCTAAATAGTCAACATGAATCCTCACAGTACCTGTATAGGTACAGGCGAGGATTCATATTGCAGCCACAAATCCTACACATATAGTTCAATGAAGACCTAGTGCTCGAGATAGTTTGAGAAGTAGCATATTTAAGGTGGTAAACACCTTGTTCGCTTAGCGGTATGGGACTAAACTTAATTAGTTGCGATGATACTTAGCAGCAGCGAGTTTTGAAGAAAAATGTTGCTACTGAGTACTTTAGCAGTAGCGCGTCTAGGAGAAGGGCGGTACTACTATATCTAGCCTGGAGGCAACGCTGTGGCAATTATAGTAGTAGCGCTTGTTTCACCTAGAGCGCTACTGCTATCTGGGTGTTAGTAGCATGGTTTCCTGGAGCTCGCTACTGCTAATTAGCAGTAGTTTTTGTTTTTAAACCACGCTGCTGCTAAGATTCTGTGTATAAGGTTTTCCCTAGTAGTGAGAAGTTCTCGGATTTGGACAAAACTTATTGGAGAATTATGATGTCTACTACACAACCTTCTTCTTGTAGACGTTGTTGGGCCTGCAAGTGCACAGGTTTGTAGGACAGTAGCAAATTTCCCTCAAGTGGATGACCTAAGGTTTATCAATACGTGGGAGGCATAGGATGAAGATGGTCTCTCTCAAGCAACCCTGCAACCAAATAACAAAGAGTCTCTTGTGTCCCCAACACACCCAATACAATGGTAAATTGTATAGGTGCACTAGTTCGGCGAAGAGATGGTAATACAAGTGCAATATGGATAGTAGATATAGGTCTTTGTAATCTGAAAATATAAAAACAGCAAGGTAACTAGTAATAAAAGTGATCATAAACGGTGTTGCAATGATAGGAAACAAGGCCTAGGGTTCATACTTTCACTAGTGCAAGTTCTCTCAACAATAATAACATAGATAGATCATATAACAATCCCTCAACATGCAACAAAGAGTCACTCCAAAGCCACTAATAGCGGAGAACAAACGTAGAGATTATGGTAGGGTACGAAACCACCTCAAAGTTATTCTTTCGGATCAATCTATTCAAGAGTTCGTACTAGAATAACACCTTAAGACACAAATCAACCAAAACCCTAATGTCACCTAGATACTCCATTGTCACCTCAAGTATCCGTGGGCATGATTATACGATATGCATCACACAATCTCAGATTCATCCAACCAACACAAAGTACTTCAAAGAGTGCCCCAAAGTTTCTACCGGAGAGTCAAGAAAACGTGTGCCAACCCCTATGCATAGGTTCATGGGCGGAACCCGCAAGTTGGTCACCAAAACATACATCAAGTGGCACGTGATATCCCATTGTCACCACAGATAAACACGGCAAGACATACATCAAGTGTTCTCAAATAAAGACTCAATCCGATAAGATAACTTCAAGAGGGAAACTCAATTCATCACAAGAGAGTAGAGGGGGAGAAACATCATAAGATCCACTATAATAGCAAAGCTCGCGATACATCAAGATCGTGCCATAGAGAGAACACGAGAGAGAGAGAGAGAGATCAAACACATAGCTACTGGTACATACCCTCAGCCCCGAGGGTGAACTACTCCCTCCTCGTCATGGAGAGCGCCGGGATGATGAAGATGGCCACCGGTGATGGGTTCCCCCTCCGGCAGGGTGCCGGAACGGACTCCCGAGAGGTTTTTGGTGGCTACAGAGGCTTGCGGCGGCGGAACTCCCGATCTATCTTGATATTCGATGTTTTAGGGTACGTAGGCTTATATAGGCGAAAGAAGTCGGTCGGGGGTGCTCGAGGGGCCCACGAGACAGGGGGCGCGCCCAGTAGGGGGGGCGCCCTCCTATCTCGTGGCCTCCTCGAGGATCTTCTGACGTGAACTCCAAGTCTCCAGGATCATATTCTTCCAAAAATCACGCTGCCGAAGGTTTCATTCCGTTTGGACTCCGTTTGATATTCCTTTTCTTCGAAATACTGAAACAGGCAATAAAACAGCAATATGGGCTGGGCCTCCGGTTAATAGGTTAGTCCCAAAAGTAATATAAAAGTGTATAATAAAGCCCGTAATCATTCAAAACAGATAATAAAATAGCATGAATGCTTCATAAATTATAGATACGTTGGAGACGTATCAGCATCCCCAAGCTTAATTCCTACTCGTCCTCGAGTAGGTAAATGATAAAGAAAGAATTTATGAAGTGTGAATGCTAGAAGGTGCACAAGTTTGATCAATGATAATTTCAATCACCTTTTCTAGCATGATAATATGTCATAACAGTAGTTCATCTCATAAAACTTCTCACGATAAAGTAACAAGCAATTCACATGTCAAAGCATAGACCATAAACTTTCTTGAAAACTAGCAAACTTCATTCTCAGTCATCAAACAATTACAATTCATCTTATTTTCAGGAATAACAAACTCCACATACTCAACTATCATATAGTCTTCTACAATTGCTAACACTCACGCAATACTAATGGTTATGGAGTTTCAATCGAACACTGAGAAAGATAGGGGTTTATAGTGTTGCCTCCCAACGTATTCACCTTTGGGTGATGTCAACAATAATTGTTCATGCTAACTTACATACAATTGGATATATATATCAGGATCACCCCAACACAAAGTGCTTGCCAACGGATAAATTGAAAAAGGGAAAGGTGAAGATCACCTTGACTCTTGCATAAAGTAAAAGACATAAAGTAAAAGATAGGCCCTTCGCAGGGGGAAGCAGAGGTTGTCATGCGCTTTTAGGGTTGGATGCACAAAATCTTAATGCGAATGAACGTCACTTTATATTGCCACTTGTATATGGACCTTTATTATGCAGTCCGTCGCTTTTATTGCTTCCGTAACAAGAGAACGTATAAAGCTATTTTCTTCACACCAAAAGATCATACATATTTAGAGAGCAATTTTTATTGCTTGCACTCAATCCATAGGTAGGTAAGGTGGACTCTCATGGCAAAACTGGGTTTAAGGATATTTGGAAGCACAAGTAGTATCTCTACTTGGTGCAAGGAATTTTGGCTAGCATGAGGGGGAAAGGCAAGCTCAACATGTTTGAATGATCCATGACAATATACATTAACTAAGATGTCGAAAAACATAACCCATTATGTTGTCTTCCTTGTCCAACATCAACTCTTTAGCATGTAATACTTAATGAGTGCTCCCAATTATAAAAGATGTCTAAGATAGTATATTTATATGCGAAATCTCTCTTCCTTCAATATTCTTTCATGAATTGTTCAAATGACCAATACAATGATTGTTAACCTTCAATAAGTTTACAACCTCTACTTCTTAGACGTGAAGTCATTACTCCCCATGGGATAAGCAAATGAGGCATATATAATTTCAGATTTATGACAATCAACTCATTCAACAATTTACTCATAGGATATAAGTGAAGCACACGAGTAAATGAAAAACTACTCCTACAAGATATAAGTGAAGATCAATGAGTAGCTAAATAATTATGTAACTATGTGAAGACTCTCTCTCATTAAAGAATTTCAGATCTTGGTATTGTATTCAAACAGCAAGCAAAGCAAAATAAAATAACATTGCAAAGATAGCACAACTCATGTGAAGAAGCAAAAACTTAGGCTCAACCGATACTAACCGATAGTTGTTGAAGAAGAAAGGTGGGATGCCTACCGGGGCATCCCCAAGCTTAGATGCTTGAGACTTCTTGAAATATTATCTTGGGGTGCCTTGGGCATCCCCAAGCTTGAACTTTTGTGTCTCCTTAATTCCTCTCATATCATGGTTTCTCTTTTTATCAAAAGCTTCATCCACACCAAACTCAACAAGAACTCGTGAGATAGGTTAGTATAAACCAATGCAAAACCTTATCATTTTCTACTGTAACAAATCACTAAAATTATTATTCAACATTGCATACTAAATGCCTCTGCATATTTAATACTCCTATCCTCAAATAGAATCATTAAACAAGCAAACATATGCAAACAATGCAAACATAACAGCAATCTGCCAAAACAGTACAGTCTGTAAAGAATGCAAGAGTATCAATACTTCCCTAACTCCAAAAATTATGAAATAAAATTCCCACTGTAGTAAATTTATCAGAGCTCATTATGCAAAAAGTTTCAACATTATATCATTCTCTGACTTTTCTAGGGAATTTTTGCAACAGCGGTAAACTTTCTGTTTTCAAACAGCAACATGTATACTAGCAAAATAAGCATGGCAAAGGCTATCCTTGACTTTTTTATTGAAACTAAAGATGCAAAACATTATTCTAAATAACAGAAAGCAAATACTAACAAAAGCAAATGACTCTCCAAGCAAAACACATATCGTGTGGTGAATAAAAATATAGATCCAAGTAAAGTTACCGATGAACGAAGACGAAAGAGGGGATGCCTTCCGGGGCATCCCCAAGCTTAGGCTTTTGGCTATCCTTGAATATTACCTTGGGGTGCCTTGGGCATCCCCAAGCTTAGGCTCTTTCCAGTCCTTATTCCATAGTCCATTGAATCTTTACCCAAAACTTGAAAACTCCACAACACAAAACTCAACAGAAAACTTGTAAGCTCCGTTAGTATAAGAAAATAAAACCACCACTTAGGTACTGTAATGAACTCATTATAAATTCATATTGGTGTAATATCTACTGTATTACAACTTGTCTATGGTTCATACCACTTAATACTAGCCATAGATTCATCAAAATAAGCAAACAACACATAGAAAATAGAATCTGACAAAAACAGAACAGTCTGTAGTAATCTGTATCAAACGTATACTTCTGGAACTCCAAAAATCCTACCAAATTAGGAAGTCCTAAGAAATTCGTGTACCAATCCAGAGCAAAAAGAATCAGATCAAGAGCACGTTTCTGTGAATTAACAAAACTAATTTACTGGGTGCAAAAGTTTCTGATTTTCAGCAGGATCAACACAACTATCACCGTAAGCAATCCTAAAGGTCTTACTTGGCACTTTATTGAAACAAAAGCTATAAAACATGATTACTACAGTAGAATAATCATGTGGACACACAAAAACAGTAAGGATAAATATTGGGTTGTCTCCCAACAAGCGCTTTTCTTTAATGCCTTTCTAGCTAGGCATGATGATGACAATGATGCTCACA
Source organism: Triticum aestivum (assembly GCF_018294505.1). Taxonomy (NCBI): domain Eukaryota; kingdom Viridiplantae; phylum Streptophyta; class Magnoliopsida; order Poales; family Poaceae; genus Triticum; species Triticum aestivum. Next base: position 83,032,813 of record NC_057798.1, read on the forward strand.
TAAAAGATAAGAATTGAAACATAACGGGAGCATCATGAAGCATATGACTAGCACATTTAAGTCTAACCCACTTCCTATGCATAGGGATTTTGTGAGCAAACAACTTATGGGAACAATAATCAACTAGCATAGGAAGGTAAAACAAGCATAGCTTCAAAATTTTAAGCACATAGAGAGGAAACTTGACATTATTGCAATTCCTACAAGCATATGTTCCTCCCTCATAATAATTTTCAGTAGCATCATGAATGAATTCAACAATATAACCAGCACCTAAAGCATTCTTTCATGATCTACAAGCATAGAAAATTTACTATTCTCCACATAAGCAAAATTCTTCTCATTCGGAATAGTGGGAGTATCATAAGAGACTTGAACACTAAAAATTGTTTCCATATTAAAATAATAATGTTCAGAAAAAGGGTAATCATAATCATGACAAGTTTTATAAATATAATCATCACTACTTCTTATAGCATAAGTTTCATCACAATAATCATCATAAATAGCAACTTCGTTCTCATCATAATCGATTGAAACCTCTCCCAAGATAGTGGAATCACTAAATAAAGTTGACACTCTTCCAAATACACTTTCGTATTCATCACAATAAAATTCAACATCCTCCAAAATAGTGGGATCACTACTTCCTAAAGTTGACACTCTTCCAAACCCACTTTCATCAATATAATCATCATAGGTAGGAGGCATGCTATCATCATAACAACTTTGCATATCAAAACTTGGGATGCTAAAAATATCATCTTCATTAAACATAGCATCCCCAAGCTTGGGACAAACATTAATTTCAGCAAATATATTCTCAAATATTTCATCATCATCAAACATAGCTTCCCCAAGCTTGGGCCCTTTCATATCATAAGCATAATCACTCTCATCAGTAAAAATATGGATAGCACCAATAGTAAAGCAATTAACATCATCACAATGAGTAGTAGGAGCAACATCATTTGGGAGGGATACCTTTTTACCTTTGTTGCTCCTTCTTTTCTTTTTCTTCTTCATATTATGTGTGGGTTCAACCTTCCTCTTCCTTATTGACGAGATTGGTTGAATAGAAAGCTCCTCATCGTTACCTGATTCATCATAAGAAATAATAGGAGGAGATTGGGAAGTCTCTTCCCTTTCATTAGTATTCTCATCGTATTCTATTTGCTTTCTTTTCTTTAGGTAATTGGCAATATAAGAATTTTCAATGCAATTCTCCGCATAAAACATATAAAACTTTTCGAGATCAATATCAAGGAAATGCGCAAGATTAAATTTTGGAATGGGCTTAGTTAAACATTTCAACTCTTCATAACCCAAAAGCAAACTAAGTTCATTATAATGTGCAAGGGAAATCAAATCATCACAACTTTTGGACACGATTCGGTCATGAAACAATTTGCATTGGAGATGTAAATGACCACGTTCATTGCAAAGTTCACAAGTACGGCAAAGGAATTTTAAATTTTCAGCACTCACATCTAGCCTTTCTTGCAACCATTTAGTTTCTAAATGCTTATGCTTCTTGCAATATATATCTTCTCTATTTGGTGTGTTCATGCAAACATGCACTCCACAAAAAATGACATGCTCATAAGAGATATTTTCATCATGACTAGAGCAATCATCATTAATACTATGGATATTCAAGGAGTTTATACTAACAACATTGCAATCATGCTCATCATTCAAAGATTCAGTACCAAGCATTTTAATGCACTCTTCTTCTAGCACTTGAGCACAATTTTCCTTACCATCAAACTCACAATATTAAAAAGACGAAGCGTATGAGACAAACATAACTCCATTTTTTGTAGTTTTTCTTTTATAAACTAAACTAGTGATAAAACAAGAAACAAAAAGATTCGATTGCAAGATCTAAAGATATACCTTGAAGCACTAACCTCCCCGGCAATGGCACCAGAAAAGAGCTTGATGTCTACTACACAACCTTCTTCTTGTAGACGTTGTTGGGACTGCAAGTGCACAGGTTTGTAGGACAGTAGCAAATTTCCCTCAAGTGGATGACCTAAGGTTTATCAATCCGTGGGAGGCGTAGGATGAAGATGGTCTCTCTCAAGAAACTCTGCAACCAAATAACAAAGAGTCTCTTGTGTCCCCAACACACCCAATACAATGGTAAATTGTATAGGTGCACTAGTTCGGCGAAGAGATGGTAATACAAGTGCAATATGGATAGTAGATATAGGTTTTTGTAATCTGAAAATATAAAAACAGCAAGGTAACTAATGATAAAAGTGAGCGTAAACGGTATTGCAATGATAGGAAACAAGGCCTAGGGTTCATACTTTCACTAGTACAAGTTCTCTCAACAATAATAACATAGATAGATCATATAACAATCCCTCAACATGCAACAAAGAGTCACTCCAAAGCCACTAATAGCGGAGAACAAATGTAGAGATTATGGTAGGGTACGAAACCACCTCAAAGTTATTCTTTCGGATCAATCTATTAAAGAGTTCGTACTAGAATAACACCTTAAGACACAAATCAACCAAAACCCTAATGTCACCTAGATACTCCATTGTCACCTCAAGTATCCATGGGCATGATTATACGATATGCATCACACAATCTCAGATTCATCCAACCAACACAAAGTACTTCAAAGAGTGCCCCAAAGTTTCTACCGAAGAGTCAAGAAAACGTGTGCCAACCCCTATCATAAGTTCATGGGCGGAACCCGCAAGTTGGTCACCAAAACATACATCAAGTGGCACGTGATATCCCATTGTCACCATAGATAAACACGGCAAGACATACATCAAGTGTTCTCAAATAAAGACTCAATCCGATGAGATAACTTCAAGAGGGAAACTCAATTCATCACAAGAGAGTAGAGGGGGAGAAACATCATAAGATCCAACTATAATAACAAAGCTCGCGATACATCAAGATCGTGCCATAGAGAGAACATGAGAGAGAGAGATCAAACACATAGCTACTGGTACATACCCTCAGCCCCGAGGGTGAACTACTCCCTCCTCGTCATGGAGAGCGTCGGGATGATGAAGATGGCCACCGGTGATGGGTTCCCCCTCCGGCAGGGTGCCGGAATGGACTCCCGAGAGGTTTTTTGGTGGCTACAGAGGCTTGCCGCGGTGGAACTCCCGGTCTATCTTGATATCCGATGTTTCTAGGGTACGTAGGCTTATATAGGCGAAAGAATTTGGTCGGGGGAGCCTCGAGGGGCCCACGAGACAGGGGGGCGCGCCCAGTAGGGGGGGCGCGCCCTCCTATCTCGTGGCCTCCTCGAGGGTATTCTGACGTGAACTCCAAGTCTCCAGGATGATATTCTTCCAAAATATCACGATGCCGAAGGTTTCATTCCATTTGGACTCTGTTTGATATTTATTTTCTTCGAAATACTGAAACAGGCAATAAAACAGCAATATGGGCTGGGCCTCCGGTTAATAGGTTAGTCCCAAAAGTAATATAAAAGTGTATAATAAAGCCCGTAATCATTCAAAACAGATAATAAAATAGCATGAATGCTTCATAAATTATAGATGTGTTGGAGACGTATCAAATTACTTCAGAATAAAAAAACTAGAATGAAGAACGACCGAAGGGGGGCCCTGGCTGACCATGATACACCAGGGCGCGCCACCCCCTCCAGGCGCGTCCTGGTGGGTTGTGGGGCCCTCGACGCCCCTCTGACCCTAATTTCCATGCTATAAAATCCTATTCTCAAAGAAAAAATAGGAAAGGAATTTTCATCGCGTTTCACGATATGGAGCCGCCGCCGCCACCTCTTGTTCTTCGTCGAGAGGCCATATATGGAGCCCGTTCGGGGCTCGGGAGAGGGGAATCTTCAGTCTTCATCATCACCAAGCCTTCTTCATCGCCAATTCCATGATGCTCCCCACTGGGAGTGAGTAATTCCTTCGTAGGCTCGCTGGTCAGTGAGGAGATGGATGAGATTCATCATGTAATCGAGTTAGTTTTGTTAGGGCTTGATCCCTAGTATCCACTATGTTCTTAGATTGATGTTGCTATGACTTTGTTATGCTTAATGCTTGTTAGTAGGGCCCAAGTGCCATGATTTCATATTTGAACCATTTATGTTTTCACCATTATATCTATATTCTAGATCCGATCTTGCAAGTCATATGCGCCTGTTATGTGTTATGATCCGTAAACCCCAGTATGATAGTAATTGGGATACTTTTTTGTGATGACCATAGTTTGAGGAGTTCATGTATTCACTATGTGTTAATGATTTGTTCCGGTTCTCTGTTAAAAGGAGGCCTTAATATCCCTTAGTTTCCTTATGGACCCCGCTGCCACGGGAGGGTAGGACAAAAGATGTCATGCAAGTTATTTTCCATAAGCACATATGACTATTTACGGAATACATGCCTACATTATATTTATGAACTGAGCTAGTTCTATGTCGCCCTAGGTTATGACTGTTATATGATGAATATCATCCAACGAATTCACCGATCCAATGCCTACGGGTTTTCCACATATTGTTCTTGTTGAGTTACTATTGCTATTGCTGCCGTTACAACTGCTAAAAAATCATTATTGTTGTTACCGTTACCACTGTTACTGTTACCACTGCTATCAAACTATCTCTACTACTGATCACTTTGCTATAGATATTTAATCTTCAGGTGTGGTTGAATTGACAACTCAACTGCTAATACTTGCAAATAGTCTTTGGCTCCCCTTGTGTTGAATCTATATATTTGGGTTGAATACTCTACCCTCGAAAACTGTTGCGATCCCCTATACTTGTGGGTTATCAACCAGGAGGGCTCCTTCCTCCTAGTCTTTGGTGACCGAGGTGTTGACATCGGCCATAGTCTCGTCACCACCACCTCCCTTGTCCGGGCCGGGAGGGGTCCTTCGGGAAAGCACCTCCCCGGTCTCCCCGATGGCCGGAGGAGGCGGTGAGCACGATGCAGCCCCGCTCTCCACCAGTTCAGCCGGCGGAGAGGCCACCTCAGAGACTTCGTTAATGGGGAGGTCACGCGGTGGGCTGCAACATGAAACGCATATACACTGTTAACAATGGACTAATGGAATACGTGTCAAGGGAATACCCGAATTTGTACCTGGCAGCAGAAGGCTTGACCCTGGTATTCCTCTTTGGAACCTGTTCGGACGCAGACGACTCCTCATCAAGGTCCAAGCTATCATCAGGCAAGACCAACTTGGGCATGCACTGCTTCTTTGGGGCGCGAGGAGGCTGCTCCTCCTCGGTGTCATCCGACGCCACCCTCTCTTCGAACGGGAGGAGACGCTCTCCTCTTCCCCTTCTTGGGCGGAGGGAGACGGGGTATCTCCGGATTTACTATCCAGATGCCTTTCGGGGCGGAGGCCTTCGCTGGCCCCCGGCACCTTCTGTAAAGCCCCGGATTCGATGCGCCAAGTGTCCGCCAGTTATTCGCTGCCATTGCCATGTCATTTGCTTGCGTGTTTCATTTTATCATGTCATTATGTGCATCTCATTTTGCATACGTGTTCGCTTCATGCATCCGAGCTTTTTCCCCGTTGTCCATTTTGCAATCCGGCGCTCCTATGTCATCCGGCGTCCCCTTCTTGCCTCTCTTCGTGAGTGGGTGTTGAACTTTCTCGGAATGGCCCGAGGTTTGCCAAGCGGCCTTGGTATACCACCGGTAGACCGCCTGTCAAGTTTCGTGCCATTTGGAGTCTGTTTGATACTCCAACGGTTAACCGCGTAACCCGAAACCCCCCTTTCTCTTTGCAGCCCAACACCCCTTCCAAAGTGGCCCAAAACCCATCTAACTCCCCTCCATGCTCTCGATCATTCGATCACGATCGTGTGGGCGAAAACCGCTCCTCAATTGGACTCTCCTAGCTCCCAGAATCTATATATATGTGCCTCCCGTCCAAATTCGCGGATCAAATCCCCCCGAAACCCTAATTTTCCCCTCACCACCGCCGGACGCGTCTGCCCGGCGCTGGACACGTCCGCCCTGCTCGCCCACGATGAATCCGCGTCCGCCGCGTGGTCCTGCTCCACCGCGCCCCGCCGCCGGCCCACCGAGGCCCGCTCCCGGCCCCCGCGGGCCCAGTCGCCACCGCCCGCCGCGGTTACCCGGGCCGCCTTGCCCCCGCGCCGTCGCTCGCCGGTCCGCCGCCATGCCGCGCTGCCGTCCGCAGTCTAGCACCGCGCCGCCTGCGAGCCTCGCCGCTCCAGCGCACCTCGCCCCGCCGCCTCTCCTCTCCGGCCACCGCCGCGGTTGCGGCTGCCGCCCGAGCGCGCCGCCCGCTCGCCCCGAGCTTCCGTCGGAGCTCCGCCTCAACCCGGACCGGATCCGGCGAGATCCGGCCGGAGGAGCCCCGGATCCGCCGCCCCTGGCCTCATCTCCATCGCCCTCTCCAGCTCCGGCCGCCGTTCTCCGGCGAGATCCACCGGCCACCTCGTCCGTTGACTTCTTCCGCGAGGTCTAAAATTCCGAAGTCCCTGATTATTTTGACAATATCATGCCATGTTCATCACATTGTATCTCTGCATCCGTAGCTCCGTTTTGTGCGTGTAATATGTCAAATTGTTCGCCTCAACGAGTACATCATTTCATTCCATTGCATCATATTCATTTGAAGTCATCTAGATGCCTGAATCATCGTTGCAATAGTGCTTCATGATGTTTTCTGCTGTCTGTTAACAGAACGAGCTCATTTGTCATTTTTGCCATGATTGATGTGTGCATCCTATGAGGTTGATGTCTATATGTGTTTTGATCTATGCTATGTCTTATTTACAGAGGTGCTTACTATGTATTTTTGTGATCAATGTGGTGACTAGCACAAGCATGCAAAGTAGGCCTCGTGATGTTGCTGATTTTAGTCCCTGTTCTGCTGTTATTTTGATGCCATGTAAACATGATGCTACAGAGATATCCATGCATATTTTGAGATACTTCAGTAAGAGTGTTTTGAACATATGGTTGTTCTCTATCACTCATGCCCTGGGTTGCAATTATAAAGTAGTCTAGCATGTCATTCTCGTGCTCTACTTTTGCTTCAAAATGTTTCCTGGCAGATTGTTTACATGTTATTCAATTTTGTCAAGGTTGTTGTAGTTGATCCTTGCATGCTATGAACTTGTTCTTGCATTGGTTTGTTTCATAAACATGTCTTCTTGATGATGCTATGCTTATCTTGTCATGCAATGACTTGTGGTGAGTGAATCAAGCTTGTTAAGTAGTGTACTCGTTGTTGCTGTTTTGCTAGGCTGAATCTGTTATTTCGTGATACTATGTAAACCTGCTCCTACAAATCATTCTATGCATAATCTGGAGATGTCCACTAAATATGTTTTGTTCTACATGTCATGCTCTATCCATCCATGCCCCTGGTAGCATTTATAGCCTGCTGTAGCTTGTTGTAATCTTGCTCTAAAGTTGCTTCATAATGTTGTTGTCAGCCCGTTAACATTAAGTTCAGTTGTTGCCATGTGTTTTGCTAGTGATCCATGCACCCTATAAACTTGCTCTTGCCATTCTTAGCTTCACAAATATGTCTTCTTACTGTTGGTTGCCTTGTCGTGCCATGTATTGCTCTGTAGTGAGTTGCACAAGCTCATTTACATGCCTTCATAATTCTGTTCCTGCCATGTTTGAATCTGTATTATAACTTGCCATGTTTACGTGGGTGCCATCATATTTTCTAATCCTTTTTGGCTTATGGTCACTAAGGGACTTTTGATCTATGCTTTGAGCAAAATCATGCCATGCCTTTGTTTGCCATGATAAGTTCCTGTAACATGTTGTTTGATAGCTCTAAACATTGCAACCTGATGTTATTTTATGCAAAGTCTGAATTGTTATTACTTGCAATCTTGCCATGTGTGTTTGAGCTTGTTCTAGTGATTTCTGGAGATAGCTCAGTGTTCATGTTTTGTTATGCTTTACCTTTACATCATGTCTATGCCTTTTGTTATCATGTTGGGGTGCTGTAGCATGCTGTTTTGATGCTTGCAATATGCCTAGTTGCTGTTTTGGACAGCTTGTCCTTTAAACTTGTTTCATGTGTGTGTGTTGAACCGTTGCTCCGTTTTGAGTGTGCTCTATATGAAACTTGCTTCATTTTGAATATAGTTTCATATTATCATGTTGCATACTTGTTTTGAGGTGTTTGCTTGATGTTTGGGTGCATTTTGCATCAATGCCATGTTTAACATTTTTTGCGCATATCTTCTAGACCGTAGCTCCGAACTAAATGAACTTTATATGTAACTTGACTAGAATCTCGTGTAGATCATGCTTGTGCATCTTAACTTGTTGTTTAACAACTTGAACATAAGGTTTATTCAGATCTGGACCAATTTCGAAATATGCATATGAGGACTTACCGGAATTGTTATATGTTGTTTCCGGCCTCATTTAAACTTGTCTTGATGTGTTGCTCTTGTTTGCATCATCTCTTGCCATGAGTAGCTTCATGTAGCCTTGTTATGCATCATGCTTGTTGTGCATCATGCCTTGTTCATGTGTGGTATGTTTACCTTGTTGTGTGCTTCTTTTTGATAGTTCCTGTTTCGTTGTGATCGTGAGGATTCGTTCATCTTCGCTTGGTTCGACTTCATGGCTTCATCTTCTTCATGGACTCGTTCTTCTTCCTTGCGGGATTTCCGGCAAGATGACCGCTACCCTGGATCTCATTACTATCATTGCTATGCTAGTTGCTTCGTTCTATCGCTTTGCTGCGCTACCTATCACCTGTTTATCAAGCCTCCCATATTGCCATGAACCTCTAACCTTTGACACCTTTCCTATGAAAACCGTTGTTTGGCTATGTTACCGCTTTTGCTTAGCCCCTCTTATAGTGTTGCTAGTTGCAGGTGAAGTTGAAGATTGCTCCATGGTGGACAGGATTTTGGTTGGGATATCACAATATCTCTTATATTGTGAATGCATCTATATACTTGGTAAAGGGTGGAAGACTCGGCCTTATGCCTGGTGTTTTGTTCCACTCTTGCCGCCCTAGTTTTCTTCATACCGGTGTTATGTTCCCGGATTTTGCGTTCCTTACGCGGTTGGGTGATTTATGGGACCCCCTTGACAGTTCGCTTTGAATAAAACTCCTCCAGCAAGGCCCAACCTTGGTTTTACCATTTGCCTCACCTAGCCCTTTTTCCCTTAGGAGTCGCGCTCTCGAGGGTCATCTTTATTTTACCCCCCCCCCCCCCGCCCCGCCCCCCCGCAGGCCAGTGCTTGTCTAAGTGTTGGTCTAAACCGAGCGATGTCCGGCGCCCCCGGCCTGGGCAACCAGGGTCTATGCCAACCCGACGTCTGGCTCATCCGGTGTGCCCTGAGAACGAGATATGTGCAGCTCCTATCGGGATTTGTCGGCACAGCGGGAGGCTTTGCTTGTCTTGTTTTACCATTGTCGAAATGTCTTGTAAACCGGGATTCCGAGTCTGATCGGGTCTTCCTAGGAGAAGGTATATCCTTCGTTGATCACGAGAGCTTAGCATGGGCTAAGTTGGGACACCCCTGTAGGGTATAATCTTTCGAAAGCCGTGCCTGCGGTTATTGGCAGATGGGAATTTGTTAATGTCCGGTTGTAGATAACTTGACACCAGATCCGAATTAAAACGCATCAACCGCGTGTGTAGCCATGATGGTCTCTTCTCGGTGGAGTCCGGGAAGTGAACACGGTTTCTGGGTTATGTTTGACGTAAGTAGGAGTTCAGGATCACTTCTTGATCATTACTAGTTGACGACCGTTCCGCTTGCTCTCTTCTCGCTCTTATTTGCGTATGTTAGCCACCATATATGCTTAGTCGCTGCTGCAGCCTCACCACTTTACCCCTTCCTTTCCCTTTAAGCTTTGCTAGTCTTGATACCCATGGTAATGGGATTGCTGAGTCCTCGTGGCTCACAGATTACTACGACAACAGTTGCAGGTACAGGTTATGCGATGATCATGACGCGAGAGCGATGCTTGCTTGTTTTGGAGTTCTTCTTCTGCTTCTTCTTCGATCAGGGGATAGGTTCCAGGTCGGCAGCCTGGGCTAGCAGGGTGGATGTTGTTTGAGTTTTTGTTTGTGTTTCATCCGTAGTCGGATGATGCTCTTATGTATTGTGATGTTGTATTCGTGTGGCATTGTATGCCTTGTGTATGTATCCCCATCTATTATGTAATGTTGATGTAATGATATCCACCTTGCAAAAGCGTTTCAATATGCGGGTCTATCCTTGGTGGGACCTTCGAGTTCCTTTTGGGTAGGGTCGCATATTGGGCGTGACAAGTTGCTACCAGAGCCTCGACCGACCCTAGGACCCCCTTGATTGATCATGTAGTTTGGTCGTTGTTGAGTCTAGAAAGAAACTGTTTTCGAAGTCTAGTTATATCGGAGAGTTGGAATTCTTTTACTCCTCTGCCCCTTCGTCGCTCTGGTAAGGAATCTTGACGTAGGTGTTTTGAATTACTCCTCTTCCCCTTCAAATTTTTTCTTTAGGATCATGCAGTTGGTTTTCCGATCGTGGGTTCTCAGCTCTTTTCATCCGGTGCATTTCTCGTCAAGTCGACTCGAGCCTCTTCATCATTGACTTCAATCCTCAGTTGTCATCTTTTCTCACCCGCCCACCCCTTCTTCTTCTCAGAACCGGAGTCCGTAATCGAGTATCCACCCTACTCGTGCGAAGTTTTTGCTCTCTCTCCTAAATGATTTCAACCGGTGTTTTCTCTTCAAGATATTCGTTGATTTCCCCTTCCAAGATGATTTTGTTTTCCCGCCCTCCCACCCTTTTCTTCCCGGAGTCTGACTCTCTCTCGACCATCTATCTCATTCGTGTGGAGCCTCTTTAGTCTTTCATTAATTATTTCAACCGGTGAATTCTCATCTTGTTCGTCATTCTTCATCTTTTTCTTTTCCGGTGGACTCAATTCAAGTTTTTCGGGTTTATCACATTCTTTTCCTTCGATCAAGTGTTTTCCCTGCTCGTTCGCCTCTCGCTAGTTTATCCTTCCGGAGTGTTCAAGACATCTCAGCAGATTCGTCTATGTTCCAATTAATTAGAGGTTGTCACCTCATCCAAATATTTCAATTGTTCCGGTGCATCATCTATCTCTTCAACAATCCTTTCCAACGGTGTTATCTCTTCAGTGGGCCCTAACCCACAGGTCTTTTTCCAGGATCTTACCTGACTCTTCTAATTCCCCCGGAGTTATTCTAATTTCTTTTCAAGTGTGACGTAAGAATGAATCCCATCAGTCAGATGCCTTTCGAAGATCAATTTCAAATCATTTCATTGTTGGCTCAACCCCTTCATTTTTCATTCTCCCGAAGTATCTCAGTAATTTTGGTGGTGTTTCTCGTCGTCAGTTGAAGATCGAAGAAGTGTTCCTCTTAAACCTTGTCCGTTCTCTCGAAGTTTCATGGTTCTAGCTTCATGTTATCCTCTCGATTTATTCCATTTGTCAAATATTTTTTTCTCATCCATCTAGAGTATTTCAGGAGTTGCTTTCCCGTTTCTTTAACCGGAGGCCATCATTCCACCTATCGTTCTGTATTTATCCCGGTGCTTCGCTCAAATGTTCTTTAATCAGCTTGTTATCTCTTTGTTCTTTTGCATCTAAATCCCCTCGAGCATATTTGTTCTTCTAATTCTTCCCGGTGATTAAGTCTCTTTCATCAGTCATTTTCGAATTCTAACGGTGGTTCGTTCAAGTTTCATTTTCTTTGATTATCATATCAACTCATTCGTTCTTTTCTATCCTACAGGTGGTTCATGAAGACTTTCTCAAGTTTTGTGCTATACCCCCACCTTAATCCTTTTCAAGAAGATTAAGTAATATGCAAAAATCCATTGCTTGTCATCAATTTAATTTGATGAAGGATAAGCATACAATAAATCTTATTCTTATTTCATCAGAGTGAGTAATCCTTTCCTTCGGAGTTTGTTCTTGATGAATAAATTCTAGTTCCAAGTGTTTTCATATTTTCTTTTCTGGAGTTCAAATTTTCCTCGGCCATTTCGTCGGAATCCCCATCTTAATCATCGCAATGCTCATCTTATTCTTTCACCCTTCATTTTATCTAGTCATCCTTTTGTTACCGGAGTTCTTCACGGTGGTTCTTCATGATTTAATTCATTCCTCAAGAGTTCATCAATATTTTGTCGGTGGTGTTAAAGTATCTTTTCTTCTCGCGTCTCGAAGTGTAATTAATTCTCCGTATTCTTTTGAAGTGGAGTTTTGCATTTCTTCGTTCTTCTCAGTTATCCAATCATTTTCTGTTTGCGGCTGGTTATCACCTCATAATTTCTGAGATGTTATCCATAAGTCCATGACAAGTTTATTATTTCGTTGTTGATTTTCTCAACAACTCCTTTCAACCCTTCCTTCTAAGTTCATTTCATTCCATTCTTTTAATTCTTCCGGAGGCATTGCGTGGTTTATCTCATCAAGTGCCATCCCATCTTGCGAAGCTCGTGTTCTATTCCTCCATGTTTCAGTCGGAGTGTGGCCTAAATCCTTTCAGTCTTATTCGTTTCTTATCTCGTTCTAACCAGAGTGGTTTCATAGTCTATCTGATTCCGTGAGCTTTCGATTCTCGTCATTCTCGGTGTTCCTCTCTTTTTCTCGAGTGCTCTCGATTCTTTGCTTCTTCTCTTTAGTTCTTGTTTCACCTCATCCCTTTTTACCTTCCGTCTCGGTCCTAAGATCTCAGGACGAGATCTCTTGTTAGTGGAGGAGTGTTGTAACGCCCCGGATCCGATGTGCCAGGTGTCCGCCAGTTATTCGCTGCCATTGCCATGTCATTTGCTTGCGTGTTGCATTTTATCATGTCATTATATGCATCTCATTTTGCATATGTGTTCGTTTCATGCATCCGAGCTTTTTCCCCGTTGTCCGTTTTGGAATCCGGCGCTCCTATGTCATCCGGCGTCCCCTTCTTGCCTCTCTTCGTGAGTGGGTGTTGAACTTTCTCGGAAAGGCCCGAGGTTTGCCAAGCGTCCTTGTATACCACCGGTAGACCGCCTGTCAAGTTCCGTGCCATTTGGAGTCCGTTTGATACTCCAACGGTTAACCGCGTAGCCCGAAACCCCCCTTTCTCTTTGCAGCCCAACACCCCTTCCAAAGTGGCCCAAAACCCATCTAACTCCCCTCCATGCTCTCGGTCGTTCGATCACAATCGTGTGGGCGAAAACCGCTCCTCAATTGGACTCTCCTAGCTCCCAGAATCTATATATATGTGCCTCCCGTCCAAATTCGCGGATCAAATCCCCCCGAAACCCTAATTTTCCCCTCGCTGCCGCCGAACGCGTCCGCCCGGCGCCGGACACGTCCGCCCTGCTCGCCCTCGACGAATCCGCGTCCGCCGCGTGGCCCTGCTCCACCGCGCCCCGCCGCCGGCCCGCCGAGGCCCGCTCCCGGCCCCCGCGGGCCCAGTCGCCGCCGCCCGCCGCGGTTGCCCGGGCCGCCTCGCCCCTGCGCCGCCGCTCGCCGGTCCGCTGCTGTGCCCCGCTGCCATCCGCAGTCTAGCGCCTCGCCGCCCGTGAGCCTCGCCGCTCCGGCGCGCCTCGCCCCGCCGTCTCTCCTCTCCGGCCACCGCCGCGGTTGCCAGCCGCCGCCCGAGCGCGCCGCCCGCTCGCCCCGAGCTTCCGCCAGAGCTCCGCCTCGACCCAGACCAAATCCGGTGAGATCCGGCCGGAGGAACCCCAAATCCGCCGCCCCTTGCCTCATCTCCATTGCTCTCTCCAGCTCCGGCCGCCGTTCTCCGGCGAGAACCACCGGCCACCTCGTCCGTTGACTTCTTCTGCGAGGTCTAAAATTCCTAAGTCCCCGATTATTTTGACATTATTATGCCATGTTCATCGCATTGTATCTCTGCATCCGTAGCTCTGTTTTGTGCGTGTAATATGTCAAATTGTTCGCCTCAACGAGTACATCATTTCGTTCCATTGCATCATATTCATTTGAGGTCATCTAGATGCCTGAATCATTGTTGCAAGAGTGCTTCATGATGTTTTCTGCTGTCTGTTAACAGAACGAGCTCATTTGTCATTTTTGCCATGATTGATGTGTGCATCCTATGAGGTTGATGTCTACATGTGTTTTGATCTATGCTATGTCTTATTTACGGAGGTGCTTACCATGTATTTTTGTGATCAATGTGGTGACTAGCACAAGCATGCAAACTAGGCCTCGTGATGTTGCTGATTTTAGTCCCTGTTCTGCTGTTATTTTGATGCCATGCAAACATGATGCTACAGAGATATGCATGCATATTTTGAGATACTTCAGTAAGAGTGTTTTGAGCATATGGTTGTTCTCTATCATTTATGCCCTGGGTTGCAATTATGGAGTAGTCTAGCATGTCATTCTCGTGCTCTACTTTTGCTTCAAAATGTTTCCTGGCAGATTGTTTACATGTTATTCAATTTTGCCAAGGTTGTTGTAGTTGATCCTTGCATGCTATGAACTTGTTCTTGCATTGGTTTGTTTCATAAACATGTCTTCTTGATGATGCTATGCTTATCTTGTCATGCAATGACTTGTGGTGAGTGAATCAAGCTTGTTAAGTAGTGTACTCGCTATTGCTGTTTTGCTAGGCTGAATCTGTTATTTCGTGATGCTATGTAAACCTGCTCCTACAAATCATTCTATGCATAATCTGGAGATGTCCACTAAATATGTTTTGTTCTACATGTCATGCTATATCCATCCATTCCCCTAGTAGCATTTATAGCCTGCTGTAGCTTGTTGTAATCTTGCTCTAAAGTTGCTTCATAATGTTGTTGTCAGCCCGTTAACATTAAGTTCAGTTGTTGCCATGTGTTTTGCTAGTGATCCATGCACCCTATAAACTTGCTCTTGCCATTCTTAGCTTCACAAATATGTCTTCTTACTGTTGGTTGCCTTGCCATGCCATGTATTGCTCTGTAGTGAGTTGCACCAGCTTATTTACATGCCTTCATAATTCTATTCCTGCCATGTTTGAATCTGTATTATAACTTGCCATGTTTACGTGGGTGCCATCATATTTTCTGATCCTCTTTGGCTTATGGTCACTAAGGGACTTTTTATATATGCTTTGAGTAGAATCATGCCATGCCTTTATTTGCCATGATAAGTTCCTGTAACATGTTGTTTGATAGCTCTAAACATTGTAACCTGATGTTATTTTCTGCAAAGTCTGAATTGTTATTACTTGCAATCTTACCATGTGTGTTTGAGCTTGTTCTAGTGATTCCTGGAGATAGCTCAGTGTTCATGTTTTGTTATGCTTTACCTTTACATCATGTACATGCCTTTTGTTATCATGTTGGGGTGTTGTAGCATGTTGTTTTGATGCTTGCAATATGCCTAGTTGCTGTTTTCGACAGCTTGTCCTTTAAACTTGTTTCATGTGTGTGTGTTGAACCGTTGCTCCGTTTTGAATGTGCTCTATATGAAACTTGCTTGATTTGGCATGTAGTTTCATATTATCATGTTGCATCCTTGTTTTGAGGTGTTTTCTTGATGTTTGGGTGCATTTTGCATCAATGCCATGTTTAACTTGTTTTGCGCATATCTTCTAGACCGTAGCTCCGAACTAAATGAACTTTATATGTAACTTGACTAGAATCTCGTGTGGATCATCCTTGTGCATCTTAACTTGCTGCTTAACAACTTGAACATAAGGTTTATTCAGATCTGGACCAATTTCGAAATATGCATATGAGGACTTACCGGAATTGTTATATGTTGTTTCCGGCCTCATTTAAACTTGTCTTGATGTGTTGCTCTTGTTTGCATCATCTCTTGCCATGAGTAGCTTCATGTAGCCTTGGCATGCATCATGCTTGTTGTGCATCATGCCTTGTTCATGTGTGGTGTGTTTACCTTGTTGTGTGCTTCTTTTCGATAGTTCCTGTTTCGTTGCGATCATGAGGATTCGTTCGTCTTCGCTTGGTTCGGCTTCATGGCTTCATCTTCTTCATGGACTTGTTCTTCTTCCTTGCGGGATTTCAGGCAAGATGACCGCTACCCTGGATCTCATTATTATCATTGCTATGCTAGTTGCTTCGTTCTATCGCTTTGCTGCGCTACCTATCACCTGTTTATCAAGCCTCCCATATTGCCATGAACCTCTAACCTTTGACACCTTTCCTATGCAAACCGTTGTTTGGCTATGTTACCGCTTTTGCTCGGCCCCTCTTATAGCGTTGCTAGTTGCAGGTGAAGTTGAAGATTGCTCCATGGTGGACAGGATTTTGGTTGGGATATCACAATATCTCTTATATTATTAATGCATCTATATACTTGGTAAAGGGTGGAAGACTCGGCCTTATGCCTGGTGTTTTGTTCCACTCTTGCCGCCCTAGTTTCCGTCATACCGGTGTTATGTTCCCGGATTTTGCGTTCCTTACGCGGTTGGGTGATTTATGGGGCCCCCTTGACAGTTCGCTTTGAATAAATCTCCTCCAGCAAGGCCCAACCTTGGTTTTACCATGTGCCTCACCTAGCCCTTTTTCCCTTGGGAGTCGCGCGCTCAAGGGTCATCTTTATTTTACCCCCCCCCCCCCCCCCGGCCAGTGCTTGTCTAAGTGTTGGTCCAAACCGAGCGATGTCCGGCGCCCCCTGGGCAACCAGGGTCTATGCCAACCCGACGCCTAGCTCATCCGGTGTGCCCTGAGAACGAGATATGTGCAGCTCCTATCGGGATTTGTCGGCACAGCGGGAGGCTTTGCTGGTCTTGTTTTACCATTGTCGAAATGTCTTGTAAACCGGGATTCCGAGTCTGATCGGGTCTTCCTAGGAGAAGGTATATCCTTCGTTGATCGCGAGAGCTTATCATGGGCTAAGTTGGGACACCCCTGCAGGGTATAATCTTTCGAAAGTCGTGCCTGCGGTTATTGGCAGATGGGAATTTGTTAATGTCCGGTTGTAGATAACTTGACACCAGATCCGAATTAAAACGCATCAACCGCGTGTGTAGCCGTGATGGTCTCTTCTCGGCAGAGTCCGGGAAGTGAACACGGTTTCTGGGTTATGTTTGACGTAAGTAGGAGTTCAGGATCACTTCTTGATCATTACTAGTTGACGACCGTTCCGCTTGCTCTCTTCTCGCTCTTATTTGCGTATGTTAGCCACCATATATGCTTAGTCGCTGCTGCAGCCTCACCACTTTACCCCTTCCTTTCCCTTTAAGCTTTGCTAGTCTTGATACCCATGGTAATGGGATTGTTGAGTCCTCGTGGCTCACAGATTACTACAACAACAGTTGCAGGTACAGGTTATGCGATGATCATGACGCGAGAGCGATGCTTGCTTGTTTTGGAGTTCTTCTTCTGCTTCTTCTTCGATCAGGGGATAGGCTCACAGATTACTACAACAACAGTTGCAGGGGGGGTGGATGTCATTTGAGTTTTTGTTTGTGTTTCATCCATAGTCGGATGATGCTCTTATGTATTGTGATGTTGTATTCGTGTGGCATTGTATGCCTTGTGTATGTATCCCCATCTATTATGTAATGTTGATGTAATGATATCCACCTTGCAAAAGCGTTTCAATATGCGGGTCTATCCTTGGTGGGACCTTCGAGTTCCTTTTGGATAGGGTCGCATATTGGGCGTGACACCTTCTTCTTTTGCTTCTCCTTCTTCTCTAGCATCTTGTACGGCGCCACGACCAGCATCTCCTCTAGTAGGACTGATTGGGGGTCTTCGGGTAATGGAGCCAGGCTATCAATCTTCTTGGCCTGCTCGAGCCAGCCCTAAGGAGGAAGGAAAGAGAGAGTTAAAATACTGGAAAAGTGCTAACATCCGAACATATGGTGAATAGAATCTCGTTACCTCTTTTGGAGGGTGATCGACATCGAGACCAATGTCCTCCTTCTTGGTCGGCCACGTCTTCTGGGGCTTGAACAACACCTTCCACAACTTATCGTGGGTGGTGCCATAGAAGTATTGTACCATGGCTGGATCTGTGAGCTCGTAAGACCACATTGGGGTGGCCCTTTGTTGACAGGGAAGGAGGCGGCGGCAGAGCATTACCTGGATCACGTTGGTCAGCTTGGCCCCTGTCTTCATCATGTTAGAGACGCGCTTCTGTAGCGCCTCCACCTCTACAGTGGGCCCCCAATCAAGACCTTTCCTGGTCCATGAGGTTAGCCTCGCTGGGTATCCGGATCTGAATTCGGGAGCCACCATCCAGGCCGCATCGCGTGGTTCTGTAATGTAGAACCACTCCTTTTGCCAAATTTTGACAATGTCGATGAAAGTGCCCTCCGTCCACTTTACCCGGGCAAGCTTGTTGATCATCACCCCACCACAGTCTGCCTGCTGGCCGTCGACTATCTTCGACGTGATGTTGAAGATCTTTAGCCACAAGGCAAAGTGTGGTCAGACTCGCAAGAAAGCCTCGCTGATGACGATGAAGGCCGAGATATGGAGGAAGGAATTCGAGGCCAGATTATGAAAATCCATCCCGTAGAAGAACATGAGCCCCTGACGAAGGGGTGAAGCGGGAAGCCCAACCCCCGAATGAAGTGAGGGATGAACACCACCCTCTTGCCTGGTCGAGGCGTAGGGACGGCTTGGCCCTCTGCGCAACTCCGGCTGGAAGGTAACCGGCGCATTTCAAGTCCTCAATGTCGTCACCGGTGACGATGGAGGCCTCCCACTTGCCTCTAGCACCAGGTCTGGCCATCGCTAGAGACTAGGGGTGGCTCGAAGGGGGTCTCACTTTCCAACAACTGCTCAGGGCGCTGGAGCTCTGAAGATTGGGAAAAGCAAAGGCTAGACGAATGAGAAGGCGCAAACAGATAAGGATGGTTATTCCCCCTTTTATAATCAGCCGTAATACCAAAGGTCCTCTTATTACGCCCCAAGCCTCGCCGTTTCCCGATATAGTCGTGGTGTTATGTGTGAAGTGGGATAACCCAAATCATTGATCATATCCCTTAAAAAATGGGCACGATCTCCACCTTGATGGGATGTGCCGATAGATGCGCTGCCTCGAACCACGAAGCGAGTTTTCACAATGGTTCGATGTGTATGACCGGGTGTGGCTCTTCGCCGAAAAAGTGTCAGACAGGGACACTATTCATATTTGGGCGGTCTGGCTTCGCGGCTAATTAACATCGGTAGCTCAGATTCTGAACATTGTCTGATTCCAGTGGAACAGCTCTTGGGGCTCAACTGAAGGATATTATGCTGAACATAGAGAAGGAGAGGAACTTACCCCGCAAGACGGAGACCTAGGGTGAGTCAAGATGAAGCACCGGTGTTGGAGGCTAGTTCAGGTGCTACTGAGGGAGTCCTGGATTAGGAGGTCCTCGAGGATCCGGTCTATCTCTCATGGGCCGGACAGGTGGGCCGCTTTGTAACTACTAGAAGGCCGAACTACGGGACGACCCCGTATCCGGGCAAGAAGCTTTTTATGCCTTGGTGTGTCCTCCAAGTAAAGATGAGAAGAATCGGCATGTTTATCGTTTTCTTGTAACCGACCATGTGTAACCCTAGTACCCCCGGTGTCCATATAAACCAGAGGGTTTAGCCCGTAAAGAGGACAACAACCATCATCCTACTAGTTTAGGGTTTAGTTCATCTGATCTCGTGGCAGATCGACTCTGTAATCCTCATATACACAAGCAATATAATCAAACAAGACGTAGGATTTTACCTCTTCGAGAGGGTCCGGACTTGGGTAAACATCGTGTCCCTAGTCCCTTGTTCCCCATTGATCCAAGATCCACAGCTCGGGACCCCCTACCCGAGATCCGACGGTTTTGACACCGACAATCCCTTCGATGACTCTTATTAAGCAGATTAAAGAGGAGGTGTCTCTTAGGGCTTTGGCGGGTGTCAAACATTTGGGTGTTGTAATGCCACGAGAGTAGGCCTTCTCTTTTCTCACCGCCTCACGGCTTTGTCTTAAGCTTCTTCCTTAATCAATGAAATGGCAAATCTTTTGACTTGTTTGAAAAATGGATTTTCTTTTTGCATGCAAGATGCTTGAGTGCGTTATGCGCTTGCATAAATTCATGGGCAAACGACATTCGAGGAGATCGCGCCAAGAAAGAAAAAATCAGCCATGAACAATGATATTTTTCAAACTGTCTTGCATACCTGGAAAAAAAAATTTGCCACGAGCTCGTCGGATGTCCAAACTCCACCAAATTTGGCACGGGCATCACACATTTGACCATCTTACAAAAAAATTAGAATTTTTTGAATTTTTCTCGGATGTCCAAACACCACCAAATTTGGCACGGGCATCACACATTTGACCATCTTACAAAAAAATTGGAATTTTTTGAATTTTTCTGCTATTTTAAACAATTTTACAGTTCACTCCGGGGAGCATTTGAACCTGGGCGTAGAAACACGTGTCATTTTGTGTTCTCTATGTTGGGGTTGCAGCAGTTCTTTGTCTATTTGGCATGGTCGGAATTTTTACTGTTTTAGTCAGGAGAGAGGTTCAGAAATATTTTGCAGTAATCTTCGTGTATATCACCATCTACATACTTGCAATAGCCCGCTTGAAGCGGAACTTGCTGCGTGCATGGAAGGAATTGCCCTAGCCTATGATTGGAGCACGAAGCCTTTTGTTATTGAAACTGACTCACAAGTTGCAGCCAGAGACGGATCGATCGCCGAAGGCTGCCATAATGGGTGAAATCAAGAGTCTACTTAAGAGAGGTAGAGAGTACTCTGTAGTGCATATGCATCGTTCATGTAACACCGGCTAGCTCAGATAGGGCATCATCATGTGCGTACGGCAGTTTGCCTACGGTCTGGACCAAATGAGATTGAGTTGCTACACCGGTATGATTGTAATCCCCATGGTTGAGCAATAAAAATCTCATTTATTCGCAGAAAGAAAAATCTTCGTGTATATCAGTTGGCTGCGGTCTACACCTTTAGTAGCGAATACAACACAAAACAGCGACGAAAACTGGCACAGCAGAGTTGAGTAGCTTGTCACGAAATTTATGTCTCACCTTGAGGAGCACATTACATAATCGAGCACCAACACAACGAAATCACACATCATTACAGAAGAACGGTTGAAACGAGTAGTTGTTCATGGTGGACACTAACTGGCCGGTGGCTTCACCTGCATTTTCGATCAAGTGGTGGTCCACCACTCAGGAGGTAGACGATGCGCAAAATAGCAATGACGATCAAGGTCAAGCTGGTTTCTGGCACGCACAAGGCACCCATCTTCCGTGCAGTTGATGGAATCCCTCCACGCGTGTCTGTTTTTGTGATGTACAATTGCCTGCGATGGGAAATTGAGGTCAAGTTGTCATCTCCAATTCTTCATGGAGATAAAAATGAAATTGAAAAGTGCTAAGGCTTACATCGCGTTTGAGATGAATGAGGGTAGCTGCCCCCTCAAAGCAACACAGATGACATGCCATCTGCTCATTTGTGCAGGTCGAACTTTTGGCACAAAAGTCTCTGTACAAGTTCCACTCCTCGACCGGCACCAATATACCACGAACAAACTGCACAAACAGAAACTTGTTCACATACTGAAAAATAAGGTTCCCCAAATTCCGTTGACCCCTCAAGAACAAATAATTTTTCTTTAACCCAACCTATCCCTTCCTTCAAAAGTTTAACTCCTCAAATTAGGAGTCCCCAACCCACCTCCCATCCCTCCCCTGCAACGGGGAGAGCAGCACATACACATACAGCACCTACACCTACAGCAAAGCATATGTGCACCTACACCTACTAGACATCATCTAATGGTCAGAAGTAGTCGTTGGCCGCGTAAATTCATGACCATCTTAAAAGGAAGAAGAAAGAAAGGGGAGAGACTTTCATGTAGGGGCTAACTCATTTGATGAGTCAAGTTTAGGGAAGGGCTGGTAGGAAATTTAGAGAATTAAGTTTTGCAAGAAGGGCTGTAGATGCTCTAAATTTGAACCAGTTACAAGCTAAGCCGAATGGGTAACACTACCATGATTGATGTTTTTTTTCTGAAAAAAGCATGCAAATATTGATGAATTTGGTTAGCTTTGGTATGAGTGAAACAACATACACGCCTTTATTTGAGAACGGATGATGATTATGGCTGGATTTAAGCCTATCAAAGAAGTGTAATAATTACTTACATGGACTGGATATGTTACTGGCTCTGCAACCGTCTTCGGGGCCTCAATACCGATGAATTTGAGCGGCGGCTCCTGGTACTTTCTTCCGATGCGGGTGTACATAAAAGCATAATTCCTTTCTGAACTCTGTCTCCTAGGCCTGCATGTGTCCTGGGAGGGGGATGGAGCGTCTGCAAATAACTTGTGGTTAGCTACAAAAGAAGCGCCAAGAAAAAAAGTATGAAGAAGTTTACCACATAAGCAAAAAAGTATGACATGGCAAGTAATTAAAAGAAGAGAGACAAATAGAATAACATAATATGTTACCATCACATAGCGATTTCCAATGCAAAATGACTCTACAAAGTAATAACTTAAGATATGAATGTTACCACACCTATGACACTACCCACTATGGAGGAAATAGACTAGTAGTAACATATGCATGTTATATGTTGCTAGTCTAAGTTACTCCCAACTATGACTAGGCTAAGGATAAGCACATGGACATGAAGGAGTTAATTTTTTCAACAATTAAATGTGGGAAGAAATGATACTAAGCGCGTGGACCTATGCAAAATGCCTACCAACCAATGCATGAAGAAGTTTATTTATTAAACAATTAAATATGGAAAGCATGCTACAAAAGATAAGCATCGTATGCATTTTGAAGATTAATTGCTAAGGTTTTTAGTGCACTTACCAACTCATGTAAGCCCCAATGCGTCGTAAAAGGCTTATGCTCATGGAACAATCTCAAGAAAAAAAATGCTCAAGGGACATACCTTTCGATTCCAGAGTAGCATAGATATAGGTGAGCAACTCATGCAATTCTGTCTTCACAGCACTGATCCGGGTATCAGGTCCAGTCCTTCAGTTGATCCGACTGGGACGTCCTCTTTGTTAGACTGTATTCCAGTCCTTCAGTTGATCCGACTGGGACGTCCTCTTTGTTAGATTGTATTTACATATAGCTTCTGTATATGTCTTGTATATTGTATCGTACACCTTGGTGTACCCCTTATATATATGAGATAGCCACACCCTTAACGGGTGTCGTGCAGTTTCCCAAAACCCTAAGTCTTACATGGTATCAACCCTAACCGATCCTATGTCTTCTGCTGCTGCTGCCGCCGCCGCCTCCGCCACCGCGATCGCGCCCAACTCCGTCGCCGCCGTCGCGCCGGCTTCTGTCACGGCGCCTGCATCGCCGTTCCTCTCCTCGCGTCCCCTGGTTTCGGTCTACACCGGCCAATCTTCGATGGTAGGCGCCTCCTCGGATCAGCCACCGCCGTCGTCACCGGCCGCGCCTCCGCCGACCCTGGGGGATCCTTCGTACACCGGTCCGTGGATGGGATCGGCCACCTACGCCCCCCACGGGGCTGCTCCACTCCCGCCCGCAGGCCCCTACGGGGCGGTGCCCGTCCCCGCTGGATCGGCAGCCTACGGCCCGTACGGGGCTGCTCCACTCCCGCCCGCAGGCCCCTACGGGGCGGCGCCCGTCCCTGCTGGATCGGCGGCCTATGGCCCCTACGGGGCCGCTACTTCATCAACAGGCCACTACGGGGCGCCGCCCTACGCGCCCGCCGCGGCTGCATCTCCTGCCGCTGTTGCAGCGGCGCCCTACGCGCCCTACGCGCCTTCACCTGTCGCCGCGAACGCTGGGTCGGACAGGGCCCCGCCGCCGCCATTGCCCTACGGCGGCTACTACCCTCCGGCCATGGCTGCATCTGGTGGATCATCTCACATGACCTACTACACGGCGCCTCCTCCTGCTGATCATGCCGTGGCCAGCACGCCGTTCTACTTCGCGCATCTGATCCCAGTGAAGCTGACGACGGACAATTATCTGTCATGGCGTGCACAGGTGTTGCCACTTCTCCGCAGTCGCTATCTGGAGGGCTACGTCGACGGTTCCTTGCCGTGTCCTCCACCACATCACCCGGCATACCATGCGTGGGTGGCTCAGGATCAGGCCATACTTTCGGCGATCCAGTCGTCGCTCACCGAGGCGGTGTCCTCCTTGGTTCTCTTCACTGCCACGTCCCAGGAGGCGTGGTCTGCCCTTCACACTAGCTTTGCATCTCAGCAGCAGGATCGTGCTCACACTCTTCGTACGGAGCTGGGAGAGACCAAGCTTCTTGACCTCAGCATTACCGACTACTTCGGCAAGATGACGCGTCTCGCAGACACTCTAGCCTCCATTGGTCAACCGCTTCGCAAAGAGGACTTCACCACCTTCGTCATGAACGGTCTGGATGACGACTATGATAACCTTGCTGAGAACATCAATGGCCGTGATACTCCACTTGAACCCCGTGAGCTCTACGCCCGCCTCCTTGCCACGGAACAGCGCATCAAGTCCCGCCGTACCAATCCGAGTTTCATGGCTGCCAACGCTGCCACTCGTGGAAAAGGGAAGCCCTTCAAGTCAACTGCAGCAGGCAAAACAGCACCATTGACTTTGCAGGCTCCGCGGTCGCCTGCCGCAGCTCCTTTCCCCACGACCGGGGGTGGTCGTTCGTGCGCCTGCTGCCCTTCTTGTGGCGTTCAGCTCCCTTGTCAACTGTGCAACATCATAGGTCATGTTGCTTCCCGCTGTCATCACCGCTTCAAGTAGGACTTCCTTGGCGTCGGCAACAATGGCAAAGGCAACGAGAAACAAGCTGCCTTGGCCACTCATGAGCCTGCTCGTCAAGCAGGCCACACTACATCATACCCCATTGATCCAACATGGTATATGGACACAGGCGCTACGAATCATTTGACGGGTGAGATGGGCAAACTCTCAGTTCAGGAACCATACCGTGGTAATGATCAGGTTCACACCGCCAGTGGAGCAGGTATGCACATATCACATGTTGGTCAGGCCTCTCTTTTCACTCATAAACAGAAATCTCTCCATCTTCGTAATGTCCTTAGAGTTCCTTCTGCTACTCGTAGCCTATTGTCTGTTCCTCAGCTTACTCGTGATAACAATGTTTTCACTGAGTTTCATCCTTTTTATTTTTTTATCAAGGATCGGGCCACATACTCGCAGTCGATCCGGTATTGTGTGTCCCAAGCAACGCAAAGATGGGACGGTCGCCTGGCTTGCGGCATGTGTTGCTCATGTCAAGGAAGATCCTTCGGCTGAACCGCGTCACTTCCAGGTTGCTCTCGGGATTCCTCATTGGCGTCAAGCTATGGAGCAAGAGTATCAGGCATTGTTGACAAATGGTACTTGGCAGCTTGTTCCTCCGGTCTCTGGTGTCAATGTCATTGATTCCAAGTGGGTCTTCAAGGTTAAGAAGCATGCTGATGGTTCTATTGAACGCTATAAGGCACGGTTAGTGACGAAAGGGTTCAAGCAAAGGTATGGTCTTGACTATGAGGATACGTTCAGTCCAGTGATCAAACCAACAACTATTCGACTTCTGTTGTCCTTGGCTGTTACTCGGGGCTGGTTTCTTCGTCAGCTGGATGTTCAGAATGCTTTTCTTCATGGTGTTCTGGATGAGGAGGTTTACATGTGTCAGCCCCCTGGTTTTGTTGATCCTGCTCGTCCTCATCATCTGTGTCGCCTGGTCAAGGCGCTCTATGGGTTGAAGCAGGCTCCTCGTGCTTGGCATGCCAGATTGGGCTCTGTTCTTCGGTCACTTGGTTTTGTTCCCTCTACTGCTGACACCTCGCTCTTCCTTCTGCATCGACCTCAGGTGACGATGTATCTTCTGGTATATGTTGATGACATCATCCTCATTAGCTCCTCGGATGCTGCTGCTGACCGTCTGATATCTTCCTTGAGTGGAGATTTTGCGGTGAAGGATTTAGGAACGTTGCATTACTTCCTTGGGCTGGAAGTTTCACGTTCTTCTGTTGGCTTGACACTCACACAGCATAAGTATTCGATGGACCTGTTGCGACGGGCAGGTATGCTTAAATGCAAACATGTCATGACTCCTATGTCTGCTACTGATCGTCTGTCTGCGTTTGATGGAGATCCTCTCACCTCTGATGACGCCACTGAGTATCGTAGCGTTGTTGGTGGCCTGCAGTACTTAACTATCACTCGGCCAGATCTCTCATATGCAGTCAATCGTGTCTGCTAATTTCTTCATGCTCCTCGGACTTCTCATTGGACAGCGGTGAAGCGGATTCTTCGTTATGTTTGCTTTACTGCCTCATATGGTTTGCTCCTTCAGCCAGCACCGTCTCCTACGCTTTCTGCTTTTTCAGATGCTGACTGGGCTGGTAATCCAGATGACAGGCGATCCACGGGGGGACATGCTGTCTTCTTTGGTCCTAACTTGATCGCCTGGGCTGCTCGTAAACAAGCTACAGTGTCCAGGAGTAGCACTGAAGCAGAATATAAAGCCGTTGCAAATGCTACAGCTGAGATCATATGGGTACAGTCCTTATTGAGAGAGTTGGGAGTTCCTCAAACTCAGCCGCCTGTCCTTTGGTGTGATAACATTGGAGCTACATATCTCTCATCTAATCCAGTGTTTCATGCTCGGACAAAGCACATAGAAGTTGACTATCATTTTGTACGGGAACGTGTTGCACAGAAGCTACTCCACATCAAGTTCATCTCCTCCAAAGATCAACTTGCTGACATTTTCACGAAGCCTCTTCCACAACCTCAGTTTGTAGACTGCAGGCGCAATCTTAACATACTTTGTACTTCAGGGCATAGTTAAGATTGAGGGAGGGTGTTAGACTGTATTTACATATAGCTTCTGTATATGTCTTGTATATTGTATCGTACACCTTGGTGTACCCCTTATATATATGAGATAGCCACACCCTTAACGGGTGTCGTGCAGTTTCCCAAAACCCTAAGTCTTACACTCTTCTCTTGGGTCACTTGGATCACTGATGTCCAATGCTCTTTCGATCTCATTGGAAGCATCAACAAGCTTGTCCGTCATGAACAGCAGCTGGGCACGCAGGAGGGCAATAAGCACTGAATTTCTGAATGTTCTGGTGTTCCTGTTCATGGTAATCAGTATGTCCTCTAGTTTCTGCATCCTAATTTCTTCAGGAGCACCATCGATGCTCTGCACCTCTGCTAGTACAAGAAAGGTATGCACCCTCCGGCAATAAGAGTGGTTATCAGCAAGGTCTTTGGCCGTAGCGAGCACGTCCTCTATAGTACAGTGGCCAGAATTGAACTGCGTCAGAGCTTCTGTGCACTCCCTTGGAACGTATTCTTGGCATATCATTGCTCTGAACATAGCAATCTCTCTCAGCACCTCCGCGTGTGCGGACTCGGCCCTCATCTTGGGCGTAGAGTTGCCGTGGGGCGGGAGCTCGTAACCGATGTTGTGCTTCTGTGGGTCATCTGCAATTTCTATCTGGATGGCGCTGGCCCGGCCAAGTTCCTGCTCTGCAGATACGAACCATTGACACGCTGCAAAGACTCTGCCGCGAGCAAGTGCTGTTGCAATGCAGCGGGGAGCAAGAGTTGCTGCGGTCTGGTAGTGCGTCCTCGCAGCATTGTAGTGTCTCGCCGCCTCAGCGCTGGCCTCCTTCACACGACAGTGCACAAGCTCCAGGGCCTGCTCCTGACCACGGCGCTTAAGCTCCATCGCCTCCTCCTGACCACGTCGCACAATGCCCATGGCCTCCGCTCCCACACTTTGGTGGAGCGCCGCCGACAGGTTCAGAGCAACAGTGCTTTGTGGGCATCTATCCTTGTGAATAATATAGTCAGCCACGGCCGTCGCCAATTTGTTCTCACCACGGTGATAAAGGGCCAGTGCTTCGTGACAAACAGCCCGGATTGAGGCGGGATCATCTCTCTTCAGATTCCTCACGATGGCGCTGAGTCTATCGAGTTGATCTTCTGTGAACCCACCTCTGGCCGCGGACGACGAGGAGCCGCGTTGGACGGGTGGGGAGCGCACCTTCTCGTCGGTGCCGCCGGTGGCGTTGAGGGCCAGCGTGGAGGAGCCGGAGCGCACGTGGTGGGCAGGGAGCTCTTCACGATCCTGCGTAACGCGGCCGCATGTCCTCTCTGCTCCGGGGGCGCCGTGGATGAGCGGCGGGTGGGGAGCTCTTCGGTGTGGCCCCGCGCAACGCCTCTGCGCGCCCCCTCCCCTCGCAGCGCCGAGGCCTGGCCGGAGGGCGGGTTGTCGACGGCGGTGGCCTCCTCCAGTCCCAGGGAAACACCGCCTCGTGTCCCCTCTCCCTGCATCGCCGCCGTGGAGGAGGCCAGGTGCCCGGGCAGCTTGGCGGCGGCGGGCTGCGGGGCCTCGTAGCGAGTCCGATCGCTCGATTCGGCCGCCGTGGAGGAGCCGGGATTCACGTCTGACATGCCGGAGGAGGGGTGGGTGCGGGTAGGAGCGGAGAGGCGGCGAGCGGAGAGGCGGGTTCGGTCTCGTGGGAGCGGCGGCTTTGGGGGGTTTGGTCGGCAAGGGGAGAAAGACGAAGCGAGTGCCGGGGCAGGTCGATATGGTCATACGGCCCAAGTGAGGATAGGAATAAACTCTATTGTTTTCAGAAACAACTTACTTTCCTCTTTTTTTTGGCGGGTGGAGAAACAACTTACTCAATTTAAATTCATTATTCAAAAATTCCTACCCATGAGAAACACAGATCTGTGGAATGAACCTTGTCTTCTTTAGAAAAAAAAAGGGCTTAAGGCCATATATTAAATAACATGGAAACACTAAAAAACAATCTGACATCAGTTTTTTTAGGCATGATAAAAAAAATGAACTGGGACAGATTTATCATGCTTGTCACCTAAACTTGTCATCCTCGAAGAATATAGTTTATCATGAAAAGCATACGATTTGTCATGGTCAAAAATCTGGCATCGGATTTGTAGTGGAGTCCAAATGATATAGGTCGTTACATACTTACCCATATAGAAAAATAAAATTACATTCCAATTTTGAGGGAGCCGAAGTCTTCTCCCTCATGCATCCATCAACGACGCACTGTGAGCATGGCTACTGCCTCCGGGCTTATGCCTCGGCAGAGCAAACTTTCTTGAAACCAGGAGCTCGTAGAAGCAGCGGTCAGGAAGTCATCGACGTAGACCAGGAGATGTCGCCAGCCACAATCTGCAAAGAAAATCGTTGTTCCGGAGAAGAAAGAAATCGCGAATGGCATGTATAAACTCTAAAGACCAAGACCACAAACGTCGGTCGAATCCAAGCCGATCCGCTGGAAACCTAAACTGACCAGATTCCAAAAGACCAGCTGAAGACATAGATCCACACGTCTTATTTCAGCGACAAACACACCAAGAAAATGTAGATAGGACGGGGAAACATTATCCCTACAAAGGGTGTCCGCCACCGTCTTGTCGTCCTAACCAAGACCCTAAGACTACCTAGAGCCCTTCGCCGCCAAGGATCCTGTCATGAAGCCCACTTCTCTGATGACCAGGCTAGGCCTAGTCGTTGCCGAAGGTTGCCAACACGTCGGAGATGAGCCGCCAACCTAAACCAGGCATCTCCGCCACCAACACATGTGCGTGCCAGCACACAAAGGGTGTGTTTGGTTGCCCGCATAGAGCCCAACCACAAGCCAAGCGCACGAGTGGAGACGCGAGGGATGCGAGGTGATTAGGTGAGGTCTTCTTCAACCTCCAGTAAGCTCCTATCTAATCTCCTCCCTCTGACCTACATAACGGTGCTTCGGTTCGAGGTAAGCTCTACACGAAAAAGATGCACCTCGATGCTACGGTTCCATTCAGGCGATCTGTTTGTAGTTTCGTCGGTCGTAAGTTCTTAATTTTGTCTTCCCGTTTGGAGCTATTCTGGACAAATTTTATCAGATTCATCGTGCACGATCGATCATTTGAAATTTTCTTTGACCAGCAGCCTAATCTCGCAGTTCCTCACAAGATTTGTATTGTAAGTTTTTGGTTTCAACGATCATAGCTTCACCTCTCTTTGAACAACAGTCTATTGCACTGACGCCGCCATGTCGAGCTCCTCTGTCCTCTGCTCAAAGCCCTCCTATTCGTCTCTCTCGACGCCGACGCCCTTCCCCTTGATCTTCTTGCCCGTGTCCTACTACACTAGAGTGGTTTCCGACGTCGCTCATCTCGGCCTACTCTCTGTCGTCCTCCTACTGCACTGATGCTGTAGTTGCGTGCACACTGCAGTTCGCCGTGCCGCCGACGGGGTCGATCATCTTGGCCTCCTCTCGGCCTCCTCTCTCTTGTCCAACTACACTGGAGTCATTTTCGGCGTCGATCATCTCGGCCTCCTCTATCGTCCTACCGCACGGACGATACCATGGCGCGAGCACTGCATTCTCCTCCCATGTCCACTGTCTTTGCGCGAGCACCGCAACTAGTTCACCGACGGTGCCGCTCGTTGTGCCGCCGACGGGGTCACTCGCCCACGACTCCATGCTCGTCATGTCGGACATGGCGCCACGGCCACTATCCACCGCAGTTGTCATGGTCCGGCGCACACTGTATTTCTTCTCCCCCTTCCTCTGCTAGCTCTTAACCCTGTGTGCTAAGTGCAAGTACTAGCTCTTAATCATACCCCATGCAGGCAACCAAGCAGCGTGTAGTTGTATGTGCCGAGACAATGCAGGCAACCAGACTACATGCCAAAGTTGATCCCCTAATACAGGAAGTCCATATGCAGGCAACCAGACAACCTGCAGATGTCACATGTGAGGCGTTTTTTCCAGAGTCAGACTGGGTTGAGATGTGTGTGCAACACATATACTATTTACTACTGCAACCAAACACGGCCAAAAGCAGCCGGTCCTCCTCGCTGTCGTTGGCTTTGTGCTGGCTTTGCCCAGCGGCTCACCATGGCAGCGCCGAGAGCAGAAGATGTAATCTAGGTCTCTGGCGATGCGATAGGAGAGAACAGAGAAATTCTACTTGTTAAAGTCACCCCTGAAACCATCCGCCGTGTATGAAATGAACATTGGTGTATGATCACAAAATGCTGAATACTTGGCACTCTCCTGGCCTTAACTAGAAAAGGGTATCTCTTCTTTTTATTTTTATTTTTTGTGCAAAGTAAAGGGTATCTCAAATGTGACTCATGTTTTGGATCAGTCAATTGATCAGCGCCATGTACAACGCAGCCCGCAGCTCTTTTGTCTTTATTAGTCTCACGTTGAGCAACATCTTTTGAAACTTATAATGAGAACAAATTTTTTGTTATCCAACAAGAAAAAATAAAATCCTAAAATATAGTAGATCACACAGGAAAGTGCATAGGAGCTCCCGGGTGTCACACATCTCTATATGAATATAGTATTAAAAAATTACCAAAAAAATTCTAAAAATTCTGAAATTTTAGTTATCAAACATGGGTGCCCACTGCAACTCCGCGTTTAGTTTCGTGAGCAATGGATGCCCGCGGTATCTGTGGCAAACAAAATTTGGTTTGACGTACGATCCATCCAAATATATTTTTTAATACATAGTAAATTTTTAACTTTTTTTCCGAGAATACCACAGGACCCATTCCTCAGGAA
Organism: Triticum aestivum; assembly: GCF_018294505.1. Taxonomy (NCBI): domain Eukaryota; kingdom Viridiplantae; phylum Streptophyta; class Magnoliopsida; order Poales; family Poaceae; genus Triticum; species Triticum aestivum. Next base: position 83,064,320 of record NC_057798.1, read on the forward strand.
ACTAACAACACCGGAGTGGAATGAGCACTCATGTTTGGTAACCAAAAATTCCAGAATTTTCAAAAAAGATCTGATACATTTTTTAATATATGTTCATATAGGGATGTGTGGCACACCGGCACCAGAGAGCTACCAATCTGGTCACCCACTCTTTAGAAAGAAAGGAAAAAAAGATAGCTAGATCAGACACAAACGAAGGGAGGAGGGGCCGTGCGTATCCTTCTTTCCATCTCCAGTTGAATCTGCCCTTTCCATTAATTACCTGTAGACAACATCATTCCGAGTGTCAGATTGGCTTCTCTTTCTGCATCTCCGTCGCTCCTATGACAGCTGCGCCAGCGCCTTGACAGCCAGCGTGACGAGCGGGCTGCCGTACCCTCTCCGCGCGGCTAGGTTTGCCGCGGTACACGGTTCGTACGGTGCGACTAGGCGGTCCAAGAACCGGTCGTGCAGCAGGGGGAGAGGTCACGAGTGGGTCGCTGGGAGGAGAAGGTGCCGAGGGCCCCGGAGGCAAGGGACTCGAAGAGGGAAGAGAGGTCGGAGGCAAACTGCTCTGCGCCGCCGGGGGAGAGAAGATGATGGTTCATGGGAGAGAGAGGTGGGTACAGGTGGGCCTTTTACCCCATATCTCAGTCTCCTTTCCTTTCTCTTTTCGGGAGCAGAGCTGAAAAAGATGGACAGTAACGATCGCGTAATATCAATTTATCGGCCTCGTCATCGAAAGCGGCTTCCAATTGCTCGGAAATTCTCAGCTATATGGGGGACCCGTCCAAGTGGCACATTTAGCCGGCACCAAAAGTTGAGGAAAACACTATAGGGTAAAATGTAACGCACATTTAATTAAATAAAAAAATCGCTAGATGAGAAAATGTTTGTCACAACCCGACACTTGAAGGTAAAAAGTGAAATTTAACTCAAAATAAAATTCTAAGAGGGCTAGACCGGAATCTTCGAAACTGTTCATGTTCTGTGGTTTCAAGGTTCCGGTCATGAAAATGCGACCCAGGCGGGCATCTCAAACGGGCCTCAAAAGTCCGGGCTGACTAGCACCCCTCATATCCAGCCCAAACCTAGGGCGGGTATGAGGACGTCCGGGCGCGTCCGCCACGTAGGACCGACGATGGGGTCCCACGGGAAAACACTCCGAAACCCGACGGTCTGAAGCTCATGTCCTCCATCTGATCGATGGCGCCGCTCTGGCGGGCCGCATAGTGCCTAGCCCGGGTATTTAAGCCGACCGCGGGCACCGAAACCCTACTCGTCCATGTTTTGCCACTCCCATCCGCCGCCACCGCTGCCACTTTTGACTTGCTATCCTCCACCACTAGTCGCCATGCCCCCACGCCGCCGGGTAAGGAGCTACCCATGTCTAACGTCGGAGCGCTAGCTGCAGCTCCTTGAGCATATTCGTGCAAGGTGTGAAGTCTGGATTACCACGGGGCTACCTCCAGACGTGGTGGATCTGGAGGAGGACTTGGAGGTGGAGGAGGAGGAGGACAAGGAGGAGATGGGGGACGCTGGGGACACTAGGGACACAAATCAGCAGGCGGAGCAACAGGCATCCTAGATTTCCTCCGGTCGAAATCAGAGGCGGAGGCCAACCGTGCGACGCCGTTTCAGGAAGCGGAGCACGCCGCAATCTTCAACGAGATGCTCGCGTCTATGGACGAGGAGGAGGAGCCGGAGCTATCCTATGCACTCATCTACCCGCCGCCCGGCACCAACATCGTGGACATCTTCAACGATGAAGCCTAGGCTAGGGTAGTACATAGTATGTAGTGCGTAGGATTTCTTTTGCATAGTTTGTATGGATCTAGGGATGAAAATGAGGTATTCGGATGCATAGCACCAACTATGAGGAGTGACCATTCAGTGCCTGCGGGCGTTCGAGGGGTCGAATTGCCAAGTCCGGCTGTAGATGTTCTTAAAGAGAGATCACAGGGGCATGACAGCCCGGGTATATCCTTCCTACGGAGTACTCCCTCCGTCCGGAAATACTTGTCATTAAAGTGGATAAAAAGGACGTATCTAGATATATTTTAGTTCTATATACATCACTTTTTATCCATTTTGATGATAAGTATTTTTGGACGGAGGGAGTAGTGTCCAAGTCAAGTCAACTTGGAGCACCTCCGACGCGAACCCTTGAACGGGCACATTATTTTTTCGTGGATTAGTCTGGACTCGAGCGTGGACATGAACACAAGAGCCGACCATCCAAGTAAGTTCTCTAAATGGTTGTCCGGGTTTTTTTTAAGTCTGCGAGATTCTAATAATTATTAAGGAAAAATCACCCGCAAATAGCATAAAAATAACCTAGTACATCAATAGTTCAAATGTAAATATTACATCGGAGATAACCAGATGTTCGACAATTTTTTTTGAATTCAGCAATACTCAAGTCAGAATCTGCACATGTCTTCTGACACACTGTGTCCTTGAGCTTCTTCCCAATGTATGAACATAAATGACCCAACCTCAATCCTGTGGTACAACACATAGATATCCGGGCTAAACAAAGTAATAATTATTAAGTTGTAACATTGACTGAATCGATGAATTGGTGAACATGTTGAGCAACAAGAAGTAAAACTTACGATCTTCATGGTTGGCGAGCCTGGTGGTTAAATTCTCTTCACTTCTGCAAGTGGACCACAAAACTTAATGGCGGAGTTGGAGATGGTGTATCACCAATGGTCGAGCCACTTCATATTGCATTTATAGATCACATGCAAGTCGTAGGGCGTGAAGTGCTTATGCTCATGAAACAGGTCATGCACATTTGTAGAGCCCTATTTCCTCATGTCTACTAAGTCTGCAGATGCCAGATGCGACCTTTCATGCATTGCACAATAATGCATACTCCATCAACAAGTACCCTGCTATCGTGTTTATTCTAGAAAACAACAAGAAGGTCAAAAAAAAAGCTTGATGGCATTTGCCTGAACACCTACCTGGTGTGGTGTCTGCCATGAACGACGCCTACAAGGGCGGGCGTACCTGGTTGGACGACGACGTAGTCCAAGATGGGTATGCAGTTGGGTGACAGCCGCGAACGTCTCTCAATACTTGGGTGGCGGCTAGAGAGGTACATCAACGGCGTCGGACGAGTACAGGGAGGATGGGAGAGCACGAGGAGCATGGACAAAGTGGAAGAAAAATGGTCCAGAAGAGGGATTTGAGCGAGCCAAGGGTGTCGGACCCGTACGCGGTATGGATCCGAATGCCCACGGACCTCTCCAGTTTGTGTCCGATTTGCAAGAATTCAGACATGTAGACACGTTCACGAACAAATACGGTCCAGATTGGATGGCAAATACGCCCAGATTATTTGGTTCCGGACATATGCAGAAGTTTTAAAGGACAGTATTGGAGATGCCCTTATTGCACTTTACATTAATGTAAAGTGTCCCCTCTACACCAACATCATTTCATTCCAATGTCAAACTGGACTAGAGGATAACGCACGCTTTGCCGCTCTGTTTTTCGGTTTTGGAATTAATTCTATTTTTTCTCAAATTTATTATGGCTAATCACATTTCATGTGTACCACAGAGGCGGGCGAGTAAATGCAGACTCCTGCAGGCATATTGAGCTGGCCATGTAGGCCGCTCCTTCCTGTTTTGGGGCGAGTTTAATTTGGTTTTTAATTTTCTTTTTTTCTCTATTTTTTATTATTGTTTTTATACATGTTTTCTACATTCATGCATATTTTCAAATTTATAAATATTTTTTAAAATTCAGGAACATAATTTAAGTTGTTAAACATTTTGTAAATTCTAAAGTGTCTTCTTCAAGATGGTGAACTTTTTCTTAAATTCCATGATTTTTTTTCTATTCATGATTTTTTTAATCTGTGAATTCATGACCATTTCAAAAAAATGTGAGCAATTATGAAACACATGAACCATTTTAGTATTCATGAATTTATTTTTCATATTTGTGGCGGATTTTAAATTTACAAACATTGCTTAAATTCAAGATGTGTTTTGAAAACGTGTGACCATTTTTGGGAAATTCATAAAAAAAAGAAAATTCCTGAATTTCCTTTTGAAAAGTGCCTGAATGGAATGTCGGTTTCGGTATTATCATGTTTCGTGAATGTCGGTTTTGGTATTACCCATGACCCCATTAAACCCTTATAGGCTGGGTCCACTTACACGGAAAAAAAAGGAAGCACTCCTAGACCTCTATTCCTAGGGAGCTTAGTGGTATTTTTACTTTTTATTCATGAATTTATAAAAAATTATTCATATTTTTGAAAATTTGGGAACATAATTTAAGTTCTTAAACACTTTTCCAAACTATAAAACGTTTTCTTCAAAATTGTGAGAATGTATTAAAAATCTATGAATATTTTTTCATATTCATGAACTTTAAAAATATTTTTTTGGATTGATGAATTCATAAATATTTTAATAAGGCATGAACAATAATGAAAATTGTGAACATTTTTTAAAATTCATGAATATGTTTTTCATATTCGTGAAGGACTTTCAAATTTACGAACATTATTTAAATTCAAGAATATTCTTTGAATTTTGTGAATATTTTTGGAAATACAAGAAAAGAAATATTGTTAATGTTTTTAGTTTTTTTAAAAAGTGTTTGAACGAAATGTCAGTTCTCATATCGTCACGTGGACCAATGACCCTATCAGACCCTTATAGGCGGTGTCCACTTCCAGGAAAATACTTTGAATCACAGGCCTCTATTCCTAGTGAGCTTAGTAATTGTACGGGAGATCCCTTCCATGTATCGCTTCCATTCTCTCCCGTGTCCTCCATTTGCTACCACGCTATATACGGTATAGTACTAGATCAGTGGTGGCGCGTGTTGCTGCGCTCATCTATTTATTCCATAGAATAATAGGATTTTTTTTTTCATGCAAGCAAGTTGCATTAAATATCTAATTGAGTTGTGAGCAAGGTTTTGGTTACCAATCGAAATTTCAAGATTTCCCATGGTTACCACGTATTTCCGTGCCCCTCGGTAAATCGTCATACCGAGCAAAAAATACCATTTTTTTGAAATTTTTGAATTTAAACACTCGATTTACAGTAAGGTATGTAGGGTCAAATTAATGCAATGAAAGTTGGTTATGGCATGTTGGTAGCAACCTAGTTCCTGTTCTGAGAGGTCTCTGGTTTGAATATTCGTTCATTTTCTTATTTGAATTCAAAATTCAAATATAAAATTCGCTCGAAATATTCTCGGTATTTGTCGGTATTTCTCGGTAACCGTGGTAACCACATTTATCAGTCCCCCTCGGTAAAATTACCTCATTTGGTAACCAAAACCTTGGTTGTGAGAAAATTAAGAAAAGTAAGAAACTTAACTTTCTAGATAAATAAACAGAGCACCAATATTTGCAATTCATAGGATAGTGCCATGAAATATAAATATGTGATTATAAGGCTGGTTGTAATGGGGAGTATCATATACTAGTATCATGCATATGATACTAGTGTATGATACCACCTTCCTAATGCATAGTATCATATTTTAGTATCATGTAGTACTCTATTTATTACCATGCATGACACAAAGTAGCATAACATTTATTATGATACAGTATCATGATATGATACTACATCCTTTCTTTCTTCATTTAATGCTATGACATCTCATCAGAATTGTACTACCATTATGACCAGCCTAAGAGCATCTAATTCACGTGTTTTTGTGATCATCCATAATGACAAAATGATGACACAAATATCTGTGAAGATCTGTAGGGTACAAGTATTTGAGAAATTTTCGAAAACAGTATTATGATAGTAGCATGGTCCATCATATATGGCATTAAAAATGAAAAACGGTGTACACCAAGCAACTACTTCTCTCATTATCTGAAGAGAGCATAGCATAGATAAGAAATCAAAACATAAAGGTGTACTATAGACGCCACTTCAGTTTTGGCGATTCCGAAAAATGCCACTGCAATTTCTAAACTAAGAAAAATGCCATCCAATTTTCATGTACGTTTATAGATGCCACTCCAGCTATTTGAGGTCATTTTTTGACAAAACAATTGTCTCGTATATGTCCGTATTTTCCTCCTAGACGAAAATACCCTTGGCCCGAAAATCCTCAAAACCAAAGCCCCATATAAGTAGTCATCGGTACGTGGAAGTGGAGTATATGCTTCCGAGCTTAAATGTACCCTGATAAACAGTAAAATAAAAAAAATCAAAAAATTCTGAATTTTTTTTGGGTAAACTTCCACAAATGTTTTGTATGCATTAGAATAGGACTTCCGTCGGTACCTCTTCTTCCTCCTGTTCTCTCGACCCCTCCTCTGTCGCCAAGAACAGGGCCCCTCTGCCGCAGCCCTTCCCACCGGCGCCCCGCAGCTCTAACCGACGCCGCTCCGCAGCCCTACATCTGCCGCCCCACGGTCCCATACCACAGCCGGCGCTGGCCCCCCTTCTCTCCACCTTCCGACCCTGCCCTAGCTCCCCCGTTCCTCCCCGCAGCTAGCAGTGCCGTTCGCCTCACGCCCTTGCCTCATCCTTGCGTCGCTCGCTCCCCACAGCAGCGCCGTCGTAGCTCTTCAGGCAACCAGCTCGTGCAACACCAGCATAGCCCTGAGAGATGTAGCTGGGTGGAGCTCCTCTTCGTTTGCTTCTTGGAGCAATAGCAAGGGCAGCGTTGGTGGCAGCAACATCGAAGAAGGTGACACCTGAAGAATGCAGAAAACATGATGTGTGGAATTCAGCAAAGAAATGCTGAGATTTTGTTTGATGTATAGTAGGCAGATTGGAAACATTATAGTTGTAGATGTAACTTTTTTTTGGGTGCTCCTTTGTGTGCATTGCTTCTGGTGGCTGTGCTAAAAGAGTAAAAGTGTAAACTTCTTCTCTGTCTATCATGGATGGAAAGGTGCATGAAGCTTGTGAATGTATTGATGTAAATGTACTGATGCATGAACTGGAGCTTGTGCTTGAGCAAAGATTGTGAATGGAGCAAAGTGAATTTTACAACTTAATTCGAGTGTACAAATGAATGGAGCAAAGTAAACTATGAATATACTATGCATTGTTTGAAGATGAACAGATGCATGAAGTTAGTGGAAAATTTTGACATGACCTTACCAAAATACAGATAATTTGCATCAGATTACAAGTGATAATATTCTGCATAATAGTAGATGAACCAAAATAGTCTCAAAACTACAGTTTACTAAAGCAAAGGGGGCATATGGTCTTGCACGAGATAAAACTCCCGTTTGAGCATCATACGCACACGCACACGCACAAATTCGAGCTCCAGTTTGAGCTAACACACACAAACAGCTACCCCAAAACACCAGTTCAAGTAACTGTTTGAGCTACCACACACACACGCATGGCCCAGAACAGGTTACAAGTAAGCATATTCATCCCCCAAGCCAATGAAGCAGATTTCTCTTGGTTCCTAGAGTTGGCTTGAGAACAGCATCACTAGTAGATGGTGTAACAAGCAGTTTTTTGCTCTTCTTCCCTGCAGGTTTCTTTCCAGCACCTTCACTTTGGTTGCCTTTCCCCTTTTCTTCAGCTGACTTCTTGACTGGATTCTTCTTTTTTACTGGCTCTTTCTTCTTCTGTGGCGTCTTCTTCTTGACCGTCTTCTTCTTCTTGACCGGCGTTTTCTTCTTCTTGACCGGCGTCTTCTTCACCGGAGTGTTATTCTTGGTCTTCACAGGACACAGGAGTCATCTGCCTGCAGATACAATTTGAGCATGTGCAAGAACTAAGTATTGTGTGTTCAAAAATAAGTATACAATAATTAAAGTCAGCATGATACCTTTTATAATTTGCTATAGGTCCATCATCTTCCACAGTTTCCTCTTCGGTTGTAGTAGCATCTCTCTTTCTGCATGATAGTAAAAGATGAAAAGATTTAGCAACATTAACCAAATTGACAAACAAAGTTAGGGGAGTAAAATGACACCTTTTAGTAGGAGTGTGCTCCTCTGGTGGTGGTTCTGCAATAACTTCAGGAGGGAGATTGCTAGTTTTCTGAAAGTGACCATTTCGTCCACATTTCTTGCATTTCAACACTTTCCTGCATGGTTCTTCAAGGAAACCTCTAATTCTTTGAACCCTAGGCCTCCCAGGTGGCCTTTTCTCTTGTACAGGTGGGTAAACCGGGAAGCCAAGATCAACTGGTTCCCACTGTGTCAATGCATGAATGCAAGGGTTCCCTGAAACTTGATATACCCGACATGAGCATGTTCTCTGCTGTAGATCAACTGTGTGCCTTTGGTCATACGCTTTGACATCATATAGTGTAATCTCTGCCTCATGTTCAGTATTCCATGGCACTTTATGCAGCCCAATAGTTTTGTAAGTGCATTGAGCCTTTTGAGGACCGCAGGCAAGATTATGCCGGCCAAATACCTACCAACATGCCTCCTCACATTGAACTTCAACATTATTAGCTCTCCGATTCTATCCAGTAGCTCACACACATTGAGCCCTTTCAAGTCTTTGATTTGCTTGTTAAAGCTTTCAGAAATGTTGTTAGTGAGATAATCAACCTTGCTATCCACACCAAAGCCGCATCTATACCAAATCCTATTATGGTGTTTCTCCAGAAACTCAAATAGTCTTTGGATCTGCCTCAAATATCTTTCCCATCTGGCATCTAAACTTGTGCTCTAGAAGCTGGGTACAAATGATCTGCATACACTTTACCATGGAATTGTTTCATAAAATTTTGGTATAAATGCCTCGTACACTCCTTATATTTGCACTCAGGGAATACTCCGTCAACAGCATTTTCTAGTCCCTTGCAGGCATCACAGGTAATTACTAGCCCTGGTGGGCATCCTATAGCCCTGAGCAGCTGCTGCATAAACCATAACCAATTTTCTGTAGTTTCTGAATCAAATACAGCGTACACTACATAGTACAACCAGTTATGTCCATCTACTGCAGTCGCTGATGCTAATTGACGAACATATTTTCCATTCAGTGCTGTTGCACCTACTCCTATGCATGGTCGGCATCCAGCTAAGAAACCATCTATGCAGGGCTTGAATGTTACAAAGACTATTGAAATAGTATTTATCTTTTTCCTTGACCAAGTCAATTTCAACTATACTATCAGGGCATCTCTTCTCTATTTCTGCTTTCCAATTAAACAACAACTGAAAACTGTCCTCATATTTACCATGCATTTGTTCTAGAGCTATCTTCATACCTGCCCAAGCCTTGGAATATTTCAGCTTGAAGTTGAACTCACCCTCAACTTAGTTCTAGCTGCTTTTGCTCCCTCTCCTGGGTTTTTCTTCCCCCAGTCTGCAAGCTTCTCTGCAACCCAACCTTGTGTTGCCATTTTGCTGTCTACAAGCTTTGTAGTAGGGCAATTGTGCTCAAAGGGGATCTTCTTTATCTGCGCAAAGATGGCATGGTTAGTTTAGCAAACAAAAACAAGATACATCTAGGGTATAAGAGCCATAAGTGAAAGGTGAGAAAATGCACAAATATTTACAGCATAAGCAAAGCATACCATGACAACTTGTTGATCACGCAACCTTGACGCGCGAATGTGCCAAGGGCAACTAGGATATGCGCAATTAGCCATGAATCTAGTACGATCAGTCCTCGCGTTAGCAAACTCAAAGTCTTCTATCACAGCATGATGTTTTATTGCTTTTCTAAAGGTTACAATATCAGGAAAAAGAGTCACATTGTACTGAAGAGGCATGTCAGTAACCTCTTCCTCTTCCTCCTGTTGGATGAGATGCTTAACATCGGAGTCATCCATGCCATCTTCGGATTCCTCATCAGGTATCGGAGCCGGTGGTTGCACAATGAGAGGTTCAGGAATGCTAAGACCAACTAAGTGTTCATCATCAACTCCAACATACTCCTCCTCGTTATCAAACGGATCAGCTGAACGATTCTGAGGTTGTTTTTGGTCAGCATGTGCCGCATTGGGTTCGCTTGTACTACCTGTTGGATAAGTGAGCAACTAACATTTCCTGAGGGCCAAAGGCCATTACATATACATGTGTGTCAAAGTGCAGAAAACCCCTTATACAACGGGGATATACCGAAAAGGGACTATACACATCTAACACCCCCCCCCCTCAAACTCATGGTGGATCAACAACACTGAGTTTGGAGAGGAAAAAGGTATGCTGCGCTCGAGTCTGTGCCTTCGTGAAGAAGTCAGCCAACTGTAACTCCGAGGGCACATAGTGAAGGGCGAGAGTCTGATCCTACACAGCAGCACGCACAAAGTGGGCATCCACACTGATGTGCTTGGTGAGCTCATGCTTCACCGGGTCACGCGAAATACTGATAGCACCCGTACTGTCTGACAGTAAGGGAGTTGAGGTAGTAGCCATGACACCAAAATCCTCAAGTAACCATCGCAACCAGATCACCTCAGCCGTCAACATAGCCATGGCTCGCAACTCAGCCTCTGTACTCGAGCGAGAAACTGCAGTCTGTTTCTTTGTCTTCCAGGCAATCAGAGAGCCACCAAGAAAGACACAGTAAGCAGACAGCGAGCGTCGATCAGAGGGATCACTAGCCCAGGTAGCATCAGAGTAAGCCTGGAGCTCAAGAGAACTGGAGCGAGGAAAGAAAAGGCGCTGAGAGATCGTACCACGAAGATATCGTAGAACACGGAGGAGGTGACTATAGTGGACAGAGGTGGGGGCTGAAACAAACTGACTCAGGATGTGAACGGGATAGGAGATGTCAGGACGTGTAACAGCAAGATAGACAAGGCTACCGACGAGGTGACGATAGCGAGTGGGATTGGGAAGAGGGTCACCATCAGAGGCACGAAGATGAACGTTGAGCTCTATAGGAGTCACAACAGTGCGGTCATCACTAAGAGCAGCTCAAGCAAGAAGATCCTGAATGTATTTCTCTTGAGAGATGTAGAAGCCATCAGAGGTGGAGGAGATCTCAATCCCAAGAAAATAGCGAAGAGGACCAAGATCAGTCATAAGGAATTGCTCGTGAAGGCGGGCCTTAACAAAGGCAATATAGTCAGTGTCGTCACCAGTGATGATCATGTCATCAACATAGAGAAGGAGAAGAGTCCGACCACGAGGAGACGTGTGAATAAACAGTGCGGGATCATGGTCACTGGGCAAGAAACCAGCCGCGGTCACCACAGATGCGAAGCGCTCAAACTAGGCGCGAGGGGCCTATTTGAGACCATATAGAGAGCGGCGAAGTCTACAGACCATACCATCAGGAGCATAGTACCCCTGTGGTGGCTGCATATAAACCTCCTCACGCAACTCGCCATTGAGAAAAGCGTTCTGAACATCAAGTTGAGAGATAGACCACTGACGAACAGAAGCCACAGCAAGAAGAGTGCGGACAGTGGTCATGTGGGCCACAGGAGCGAAAGTCTCATCATAATCACGCCCCTGCTCCTGCTGAAAACCACGGGCCACAAGACGAGCTTTGTAGCGCTCAAGAGAACCATCGGAGCGAGTCTTAAGCTTGTAGACCCACTTGCAGGTGATGGGACAGACACCGGAAGGGAGGGGAACGAGATCCCATGTGCCAGAGCGCTCAAGGGCAGCAAACTCCTCAGCCATCGCAAGCTGCCATTCGGGCTGAGTCATGGAAGTGCGATAGGAAGTGGGCTCAGGCAAGATAGAGAGACTGTACCGATCAGGGGAGTAGCAATCAGGCGGAGGGCGAGGCCGAGCATGGAGGTTATGAACCGGAGGGGGTGTGGGAGGAGGTGCACCCGAGGTGGAAGGCTCATCAGAGGCAATATCCTCAGTTCGAGAACGTCGAGTATAGTGGAGAGGAAACGGTGAGAGAGGGCGACGGACTGGAGAGGATGGGGGAGAGGTGGAGGAGGAGGAGGGAGAAGACGGGGTCGGAGGTGAATGAGAAGGAAGGAGAGGTGCCGTAGGAGGAGGTGACACATGAGGCACATAGCAGGGTGTATCGGGAAGAAGAAGGAAAGAAAGGTCATCCACAGAGAAGCTCGAGGAAGAAGAACGTGGGTAGTAAGAGCGAGACTCATCAAAAGTCACATCACGCAAGATGCGCAAGCGACGACTGTTGGGGAACATAGTAATTTCGAAAATTTTCCTACGCACACGCAAGATCATGGTGATGCATAGCAACGAGAGGGGAGAGTGTGTCCACGTACCCTCGTAGACCGAAAGCGGAAGCGTTAGAATAACGCGGTTGATGTAGTCGTACATCTTCATGGCCCGACCGATCAAGCACCGAAACTACGGCACCTCCGAGTTCTAGCACACGTTCAGCTCGATGACATCCCTCGAACTCCGATCCAGCCGAGTGTCGAGGGAGAGTTCTGTCAGCACGACGGCGTGGTGACGATCTTGATGTACTACCGACGCAGGGCTTCGCCTAAGCACCGCTACGATATTATCGAGGTGGATTATGGTGGAGGGGGCACCGCACACGGCTAAGAGATCCAAGGGATCAATTGTTGTTGTGTCTAGAGGTGCCCCCTGCCCCCGTATATAAAGGAGCAAGGGGGGAGGGGGCGGCCGGCCTAGGAGGGGCGCGCCAAGGGGAGTCCTACTCCCACCGGGAGTAGGACTCCCTCCTTCCTTGTTGGGGTAGGAGAAGGGGGAAAGAGGGGGAGAGGAGGAAAGAAAGGGGGGCCGCACCCCTTGTCCAATTCGGACCAGAGGGGGGCTGCGCGCCTCCTTCCTTTCGGCCTCTTTCCTCTATTCCCGTATGGCCCAATAAGGCCCATATACTCCCAGGCGAATTCCTGTAACTCTCCGGTACTCCGAAAAATACTCGAATCACTTGGAACCTTTTCGAACTCCGAATATAGTCTTCCAATATATCGATCTTTACGTCTCGACCATTTCGAGACTCCTCGTCATGTCCCCGATCTCATCCGAGACTCCGAACTCCTTCGGTACATCAAAACTCATAAACTCATAATATAACTGTCATCGAAACCTTAAGCGTGCGGACCCTACGGGTTCGAGAACTATGTAGACATGACCTAGAACCATTCTCGGTCAATAACCAATAGTGGGACCTGGATGCCCATATTGGTTCCTACATATTCTATGAAGATCTTTATCTGTCAAACCGCATAACAACATACGTTGTTCCCTTTGTCATCGGTATGTTACTTGCCCGAGATTTGATCGTCGGTATCCAATACCTAGTTCAATCTCGTTACTGGCAAGTCTCTTTACTCGTTCCGTAATGCATCATTCCGTAACCAACTCATTTAGTCACATTGCTTGCAAGGCTTATAAAGATGTGCATTACCGAGAGGGCCCAGAGATACCTCTCCGACAATCGGAGTGACAAAACCTAATCTCGAAATATGCCAACTCAACATGTACCTTCGGAGACACCTGTAGTACTCCTTTATAATCACCCAGTTACGTTGTGACGTTTGGTAGTACCCAAAGTGTTCCTCTGGTAAACGGGAGTTGCATAATTCTCATAGTTACAGGAACATGTATAAGTCATGAAGAAAGCAATAGCAACATACTAAACGATCAAGTGCTAGGCTAACGGAATGGGTCATGTCAATCACATCATTCTCCTAATGATGTGATCCCATTAATCAAATGACAACTCTTTTGTCCATGGCTAGGAAACATAACCATCTTTGATAAACGAGCTAGTCAAGTAGAGGCATACTAGTGACACTATGTTTGTCTATGTATTCACACATGTATTATGTTTCCGGTTAATACAATTCTAGCATGAATAATAAACATTTATCATGAAATAAGGAAATAAATAATAACTTTATTATTGCCTCTAGGGCATATTTCCTTCAACGACCCACTGGATCCCAACACCGATAGCCCTTGTGCTCATAACTGTAGCCAAGGAAAACACACTCGACCGACTGAGCAGTCAGTTTGGTGTGTTCGCGGGGGGCAAGAAGAACATAGCAGACGCATCCAAACATACGAAGAGCTGAGTAGTCAGGAGAGCGACCGGTGAGACACTCCATAGGAATGCCACCCTGCAGAGCAGTCGATGGCTGAATGTTGATGAGATAGGTGGATGTGGAAACAGCCTCAGCCCAAAAATGGGGTGGAAGGGAAGCAGCAATCATCAGCGCACGAGCCGTCTCAAGCAAATGACGATGTTTTCGCTCGGCAACACCATTCTGAGCATGAGCACCCAGACAGGAGAACTGGGCAAAAGTACCCTGTTCCGCGAGAAAACCACGCAACAGCTGAGAGATATACTCTCCAGCAGAGTCAACACGAGAAGTACGAATGGGCGTGGCAAACTGGGTGTGAACCATGGCAGCAAAACGTTTGTATATAGGGAGAACCTCGCTACAAGATTTCATAAAGTAGAGCCAAGTGTAGCGAGAGAAATCATCAATAAACAAAACATAGTAGCGATGACCACCTTTCGAATCAAAGGGAGCAGGACCCCAGACATCAGAATGAACTAAGTCAAAAGGACGTTGAGATACCGACTCACTGGTAGGATAAGGCAACTGAGTCTGTTTTCCAAGTCTGCAACCATTACAATGTAAAGAAACATCTCCAAATACAGACCCCAAGAGGCCCTGATGAACTAAGGAAAACAAGCGAGAGCCACAGATGTGACCAAGGCGATGATGCCACTGCTGGAAGGACGCAGACGAAGAGGCAGCAAGAGCATGGGAGCTGGCAGGAGTGATGGCAGCGGAAGGAACACGAAGCCAGTCAACCTCCCAAAGGCCCTCTGACTCATGGCGCCGGGGCCAGCACCAACCAAAGCCTTGGTGCGACGATCCTGGATGGAGCAAGAGTCGGTATCAAGGATGACACGACAACCAGAATCAGTAAGTTGAGCAGCGGAAAACAGATTCATGGTAAGACGAGGAATATGCGAGACACTAGGAACAGAAAAGGAGAGAGTGGAAAGAATGCCACGACTAGCAACAGGAAGAGGTGTGCCATCAGCGGTAAGAACATTAACAGGTGAATCAAGAGGTCGGAGAGAAGACAACATAGAAGAATCAGAAGACATGTGGAAGGAGGCTCCAGAATCCAAAACCCACGAAGATGTACCTGACTGTGTAGATGCCTGCGGTGGTGGAGAAGTGGTTGCAGTCACAGCAGCAGCTGAACCAGTCGACGAAGAGCCTGAGGAAGCCAAGAGGCGTTTGAGCCTCACAATGTCCTGGTCAGTGAGTGACGGAGTCGAGGAAGATTCAGGAGTCCCACTGGACGAGGAGCGCCGCTGGTCTCGCTTCTTCTCACGGCAATCATACTCTGGGTGATCGGGCCGAGAGCAGTAGCCACAGAAGGTGTCACGGTGCGACCGGCCCCTCTCAGTATAAGCGGGGCGACTCACCCCCCCCCCCTGAAGGTGTGGGGAGGAGCGGTGGAGCATTGAGCCGAGCAGACGACACAGGAGCCCGAGCGGCCAGCACAGACGGGACCACCAGCAAACCAGCAGAGCGAAGGCGGGTCTCCTCAGCACGAAGCTCAGCAAGCACCTCCGATATTTGAACATGACCACGAGCAAGCAAGTGAGCACGTCTGGGCTCAAACTCAGAGCGGAGACGAGATAAGAACTCATGGACCCGCTGAAACTCCAGATCAGACCGAGTAGTCTGACAGCAACGATAGGTGCCACAAACAATTGTCCGATGAGAGTCAAGCTGACGCCAGATGGCAGAGCACTGTGAATAGAACTCATCAACAGAGGAATCACCTTGCTGGAGGGCATGCTCCTGACATACCATAGAGAGATAGAGAGCATCACCAGAGGGCTGATAGCGCTGACAAAGGTAAGACCACATCGCTGCAACTGTGCCAAGTCCCATGAACTCCGAAGCAAACTGAGGGAGGACACTGGCAGTAAGAACAACAGAAGCACGAGCATCGTCATTGCACCATTGAGTGTAAGCAGATAGATCATCCCGGTACGCCGAAAGAGCATTGGAGTAAGCAGATACCTGCTGATCATAGGCATCAACTGCAGCATCATCAAGGGCCTTGGCGGCATCCCGGTCAGCCTGGGAAGCCTCAGGAGCAATTACCGGCGGCACCGGTGGGATTGGGGCCACAGGCACAACAGGACATGGTGGACAGGGAACCTCGCCAGAAAGAACACCCCAGAGAAGAAGACCACGCATATGGATGCGCATGAAGCCGACAAACTCAGCATAGTTGGTGCCATCAAAGATCACTGAGCACTGAGGAACAGCAACATAGCCCGTAGAAGACATGAGGGAACTCTATTTTCTCCTCTGCTTTTTTTTGGTCAACTCTCCCCGATCTGGATCGGTGCTGAGAGCCTCACGCTAGCCCGATGCAGCCCCGAGTGGGGAATCGGGAGGAAGTGAGAGGCCACGAGGAGGGCCGGCCCTGGGCTGCTCCTGCCGCAGCAAAGGAGCCAGCAGCAGCCAGCCAGATGCGGGACGAGGGCGGCCTGGGCGCGCGCTGCCAGAGGCGCGGCCGGGGCAGATGGAAGAAGCAGCGGTAGCCAGGGGCACGCCAGGGGCACGCCCGGGGCGCAGGCTGGTCGCGGCCGGGCAGGGAGAGCGTGGCCGGAGCGTGGCCAGGGCGGGTAGAGCTTGGCCGGGGCGCGGCCAGGGCGCAGCCGGGCGGGAAGAGCACAACAGGGGGCAGCCTAGGCACAGCCAGCCAGGGAGGTCGCAGCGCGGCAGGGGCTGCCGAGCACGGAGAAGGTGGCCGGTGACGGGGGAGGTGGCCGGCGACGAGAATGCTAGGCACGGAGCTGCAGCGTGCGGGAGAGGAAGAGGAACCTAGAAACTGATACCATGCTGGATAAGTGAGCAACTAACATTTCCTGAGGGCCAAAGGCCATTACATATACATGTGTGTCAAAGTGCAGAAAACCCCTTATACAACAGGGATATACCGAAAAGGGACTATACACATCTAACACTACCAACCTCTGATGTGACACTCTCAGCTATAGGTGGAGGTACTGGACAATTTTGAGTGTCAGTTTGGTGGTCAGCTTGTGCATCGTTCGGCTGGATTGTATTTTGACAATTTTGAGTGCCCATAACCAAAGGATTATCAGCAGGCACAACAACACAACGCCCATGACCAAAATTAACACCAGGACCAAAATCTGCAGTTTTTTCTGCACCATTGGATACACTAGATCCAATTACATCCACCACTACCACACTAAGTGGCACTTTCTTCTCAGCTACATACATATCAAACATCACATAATGCTGGTCATCATGCAATATCCTAACATATTGGCCCAACACTTTGTCCAAATACCAAACATTCATCAATTGATTACTACCAACATTCAAATCTATAGCTACCTGACCTGTTAGCACATCTAAACTGAATTTTGCAGTCCATGTCATAGTTCTTCCTTTCACATAATTCTTCCTACCATCATGACTTGTACGAAAAAATGCCTCCACAACAATTTGTAAAGTAAATTCATTACTCCCATTGCACCTACCATAATTCAATCACTCCAATATCAACAATCAGAGAAAAACTAAACACATGGGCCGCGAATTGGTGAAACTTGAGCAAGCTGCACAAACTTGTTGCTGCTGCCGCGGCTGCGGGGCGGCTAGAGCGGTGGATGGGGCTGCGGGTTGCCGGCGGTGCCCTTAGCTAGGCTAGGGTTCTTGGCCAAGAGGAGAACGGGATGAATTGCCAGTTTTCCTAGTTTCTTTTATATGGTTTGGGGCAGGGGCAATTTTGTTCGGAGGAAATACGAGATGAAAATGTAATAGTTTCTTTTGGCAAGAATCGAGCTGAAGTGGCTGCAGTGGCATCTACAGATGTATACTACTCCCTCCGTTCCTAAATATAAGTCTTTGTAGAGATTCCATTATAAACCACATATGGATGTATATAGATGCATTTTGAGTGTAGATTCACTCATTCTGCTCTGTATGTAGTCTATAATGAAATCTCTATAAAGACTTACATTTAGGAACGGAGGAAGTAGAATTGGAGTGGCGTTTCTCTTAGTTTCGAAATTGCAGCGAATGCCCCCTCCCCGTCTCGCCGTCGCCAGAGGCTCCCGCCGGCAAAGCTCGCGCAAGATCCAGGGACGGCGGCGGTGGGCCATCTCCCCCTTTGAGTGGCGAAGCGCGGCGATGTGTGGCGCAGTGCCGGCGGCGCATCTGGCCGTGGTCGGCGGCGGTCTTGCTCGGCGCGTGATGTCGTGTGGTGGTCGATTCGAGGCGGCGGTAGGCGACCGTGCAGCGGCGTCGCGGCGGCCGGAGGACTTGGTGGTCTGGACTTTGGTTTAGCGAGCCGGTCACGCGCGGAAGAGGTGGTGAGCGGCACGGGCAGAGTTGGTGGGAGGTGCAGTGTGGGTACACCGGCTGCATGGTCGTGCGGGTGTGCAGCCACGCCGGTCTTAGGTGTTATTGGCGCCCAGATCTGGTTCCCTGCGACTCGCCTGGCCGGCCGGCGGTTTCGTGACCACGACCAGGGGGTCGACAGTGGTTGCTGTCAACGGGGATTGACTTTGGCGGTGTGGGGAGTGGCAGGCGGCAAGGGCTTGGATGCAAGTGGCAGTCGACACCAACCTGACTCCGCCTGTGCAGGTGCTCGAGGCGAGCTTCTGTGTCATCAGAGCCTCGTGCTAGTCCTAGTGAGGACGCTCACCGTGGACTGGTAGGGGGCGGAGAGGTCTCGCGCTGTGGGGACTCAGTGGCCAGCTTCGACGAAGATGACTGGCATGGAATGTTTCAAGCGAAAGCCTTGTGTCGACCTTGTCGGCGCGATGAAGGTGACACCTTCGGGTGCCGCTTCCCTTCATGAAGGCGCCGTCGGGAAGCTACTGTTGCCCGCTCAATCGTGTGCCCCGGATGAAAGCCTCAGATCGGACGATGATGGCGTCTCGATGTAGTTTCTCCCCCTTGGGGCTTCGTTTTTGGGTGCCACGGATCCACGGTTGGAGTGCTTGTTGGGTTGTTGGTGTGTAGGGTGGTGGAAGTGAGATGTGGCGGCGACCAATCCCTTGGTCATCTTGGTGCTGATAGTTGGATTATCACTTGGGAGCTCGTGGCGGCGATGAGGTCCCGGTGTTCGCTGCCCTTCGACGGCGTCCGAGGTTTTGTTGCCTTGCACAGTGCTCTGGTTCCCTCTATTTGTGATGGTGGTCGTGGTGTGGCCTAGAGGAGGTGCATGCCTGTCTCGACGGAACATTGCCCTTCGGCACGGTCTGTGGCTTTCTCTGCCGCGACATGGGTGGCTGCGATTTCCTAGGTCTTCAAGGCACAGAGTGATCGCAGGGCAGCTGGCGACTTCTTCTCTATGTCTTCTAGGTGACAGATCTCCTTTCGACTGATTCTACAAAGCTTGCTTCCACTCTTCTCAGACCAGCTAGTGGTGTTGGGTGCTAAGCTCTTGGTGTTGGCTGATTGTCGTAGCTCCTTTCTAGTTCTCCTTCTGTTGTTCCTTGTATCTTCTTGTGTGTGTGGATGATCTTGTACCTGATGTGGTCGGCGTAAGCCCGCCGTAGCACCGTCAAAAAAAATTACAATGGCACTTTTCTGAATGGCCGGAATTGGAGTGGCATTTATCTAATTAACCCAGGCATAAATAGGTGATGAGGCGCCCTAGGTGCATAAATAGGTAAGACAGTGGAGAATCAAATGGTTTTGTATCTCGAGTGGCATTAACTATCATCGTGTACAACACAACTAAGTTGTCACTATATTATTAAAGGCAAACCAAACGTTAGTATAATTGTATCTAGATCAAGCAAGGTGGAAAATAATAAAAGAATCACCAAGGTCAAGAGAAAATGCGGATGAGTAGACCCGTCTCACATGCAAGTAGAATCCTATGAGTGATGTTAATGAATACACAAGTAGAAGGCTCGCAGCAACCAACATCATTACCCCAATTATCTAAATACTTTACATGCCATTCAAGTTCGAAGTTATATGGTAACTAGATGACTCCCCGCTCGTTGCTTCGGGATATTTTTGTTGCTAAATGTTTTAGTGTGGAGAAATAAACCATGTAAAAAAATAAAACAATGACTTCCTGTCCATCAAAATATTTTCGGCAAACATATCTTTCAAAGGATGTACATACTTGCTTGCATAGACCGAAGACAATAGTGTTAATACAAAGAATTCAAAACGAAGAAGCCTTTCAATGATAACACTTGTCTGTTAGATACATGAAAAGAGTGTATCAAAATCAGCATAGCTATAGCTAAATGTAAAAGGAATAAATTTGGATGTTGGATCCATGTATGTGCTGCTATTTTGTTTCCTAAACTATTTTTTGGAGTATGTGAACAGGACCACAACACGTTGAATTTCAGAAAGACTAAAATGCACTGGCGGTACTTGAACTTGCGAAGAAAGCACAGTTTGGTCATTGTACTTCAAAATACAGCCAATACGGTCACTCAATACGTCTACACGTGATTGTACGGTCACTGTTCACCCGTACGCCACTCGTCGCCTCTCCATTTGACCGCTCCGAGGCGACAGCTGGCGCTCGCGGGGATTTTTTGCTGCATTTTTACAAGAAAACCCTTGGGTGGCTCCGTAATTCCTGCGCAGCCTTGTCTATTCGGTTTCGATCACAACGAAAGGGGAGGCGGAGACAGGGGAGGAGGGGAGGCGATCGTCGGAGGCACCGCACCACCACCACGGAGTCGTCGCACAAGGGGGAGAGGCAACGTGCAGGCGCCGCGCATCTCATCGCTGGAGCCTGTTCGTCGGGATGTCGCCTGTGCGTCGCCCCGATGGTGCGCCGCCGCCCACCTACAGTAAGCCCTCGACTCGCCCCGCCATGGTTCTTGCGCTGTAAGCTGTAGGGTAGAAATCTAGATGTTGACATTGTGGATGGTTTGATTTGTTAGTCAGATATGCCCATCTGTATGTTCAAGATTTGCCTAGGGTTTTCGACCGCGATTTGGGGGTTTCAGCGTATAGGGTTTTTGGGTTTGGAGAAGGTGGTTGTTTGTAGCTTATTTGGTGATGAAAGGTGCTATATTTTGCTGCATGTTGAAGATGCTGGTTGTGCAGGTGATTGTGATACTCAAAGGTGGTTGCTTGCATCTATTTCTTGCAGATTATGTAGAACAGAAATTCTGAAACTCTGTTCTGCTCTGTTTTGATGTATGCAGATAAGCGCAGCAGGAAGTTTTCAGTTAAGTTCAACCATGGTGGTTATTTCCTTGGGCAAGGTAGCAATCGTTCCTATGTGAATGGTCATGAACTGTGGTATGATGAAGTAGATGTAGATACTTGGTCTCCAATCATGGTTGAAAACTTAGTTGAAGAGATAGTATGGGAGATGGGAGGCAGGATGAAAGTGTATTATTACATTCCCATTCTGTCAATCAACAGGAATGGGTTGAGAGAAACTAGAGGTGATAGGGATACAGATCAGATGCTAACATTTGTGTCACTAGGGCATTACTCATTTAGTTTGTACCTTGATCATGATGACAGCTTGAATGCAAACTTGACAGAGGATGATGTGGTCAATTTCCCAATAAGGCATCTACCTGAAGTGCTTAGTCCTTGCAAGAGTAAACCAAATGAGCCAGACATTGCAGATATTTATGTTGAGCCTGAAGATGCAAATGTGCCTCACCCAATTCCTATACAGGTAGTTTATCCTCCAGAGCATGCAGAAGATGATGGTGTAAGCAAGTTTGTGTTTGCAAAAAGGAAAGCATCTTATGTGAGTGAAGATATAAGTGTGGAGGAGCCAGGTGTGATTCAGCCTACACCAAATGGTGGTGATGATGATGTTATAGCTGAAGGTGAAGGTGGTAGAGGAAGATACTACAAAAGAAAAAACAGACAGTGCAACTCATCTGGAGGAGCAAGTAATGAAATGGAAACAAATGAGAGTGATTCAGATGACTCTGACTTTGATCCTGGGGCCATAGTGGACTCTGATTATGGTATTAGTGATGGTGATGATGATCTGTATGCTGATAATGTGGATATGGATGAGCCTAAAGACATAAAGTTGAAAGAGAAGCAGAAACAACAAAAAAAGAAAGTGCCTGTTAAAGCAAATGAGAAAGAAGCACATGAGCCAGTAGCACATGATCCTGAAGATGAGTTGTATGAGTCAGAAGGAGATGATCTATGGGCACCTGATTCTGATGATGAAGAAATTTACATGAAGTTCAAGGCATTTAGAGCTGAGGACCTGCACTGCCCCAAATTTCATGTTGGGCAAGTTTTCCAAATAGTTGAGTTACTTAGGAAAGCAATTAAGGAATACAGTTGCAAGAACAGAGTTGATGTGAAGCTCCCTGTAAATGATAAGAAAAGGGTGAAGGCAACTTGTGATGAGGATTGTACTTGGTACCTTTGGGCCTCTTATGATAGTAGGGCAAAGTGTTTCATGGTGAAGAAATATGTGCATGAACACACATGTACCAAAAAGTGGAAGATCAAGGCTTTCACTACTCCTTTCTTAGCACAGAAGTACCTTGAGAGCTTTAGGGCAGACCAAGATATGAATCTGAGGAACTTTTCAAGAGTAGTTCAGAAGGAATGGCATATGACACCATCTAGGATCAAGTTGCAAAGATCTAGAAGGCTAGCAATGAAGATTATATATGGTGATGAAGAGGTCCAGTACAGTATGCTGTGGGACTATGGAAATGAACTTAGGAGAAGTAACTTGGGCAGCTCTTTTTTCTTCAACTTGATGATCAAGCAAGGTTCAGCAAAGCTTACATGTGCCTGGATGCTTGCAAAAGAGGTTTCCTTCAGGGATGTAGGCCAATGATATTCATTGATGGATGCCATATTAAGACAAGGTATAGAGGACAGCTGCTAACTACTGTGGGAATTGACTCAAATGATTGTACTTTCCCTGTTGCTATTGCTGTAGTTGAAGTGGAGGACAAGCCCAACTGGTGTTGGTTCCTTGAGAGTCTAAAAAATGATCTAGGCATCATCAACACTGACCCATGGACTATTATGTCTGATAAACAAAAGGTAAATGATGTTGATCTTCATTACTTGCTCTTATGATCCCTTCTTTCATTCAGTTCAGCACCATATGAAGTACTTGTTAATTTTTTTGCAGGGCCTAATAAATGCTGTAGATGAGTTGTTTCCACAGTCAGAACATAGGTTTTGTGTGAGACACATGTGGCAAAACTTCCAACAGCAATTCAAAGGTGATGTACTGAAGAACCAACTTTGGAAAATAGCAAGAAGCAACACTACTGTGAAGTATGAGCAGTACATGAATGAGATGAAGGAAATTAACTTGGATGCTTACAAATGGTTGCATGAGCTTGAACCTAACACTTGGGTTAGGGCTTTTCAAAGTGATCTACCCAAGTGTGATATCTTACTAAACAACAATTGTGAAGTATTTAACCAGTAAGAACCAACTGCATTAATGTTCTCATATGCTAATTGTTACTCTATTCAAATATATTTTGATGTGTGCTTTACATGGACAGGTACATATTGGATGCTAGGGAACTACCAATATTGTCAATGCTGGAAAGGATTAAAGGGCAATTGATGCATAGGCACTACACCAAGCAGATAGAAGCAGAAAAGATGAAAGGAAACATTTGCCCTAAGATAAAGAAAAAGGTTGATAAGCTAACTGAATGGGCAAACACTTGCTATGTTGAAGGGGCTAGTGATGGAGTCTTTCAAGTTGGTGATAGAGGGACTGACTACATAGTTGATTGGCACAGCAATGAGTGTAGCTGCAAGAGGTGGCAGAAGGGTGGCACACCATGTGTACATGCTATAGCTTGTGCTAGACATGAGAGAGTGGATCCCCTCCTCCTGGTTAACCAATGTTACTCTGTTGGGATGTTCAAGAAAGCATACAACAACATCATCTACCCCTGCAGAGATAAAGCAGAATGGGAGAGGATGAATGGACCCCCAATTAAGCCACCATTGTACACCAAGCAGGTAGGCATGCCATGCAAGAGCAGAAGGAAGGCCCCACATGAAGTTTCTTGCAGCAATGGTGGCAAAAAAATGTCAAGGCATGGTGTGATCATGCATTGCAACTACTGTGGAGAGCCAGACCACAATATCAAAGGCTGCAAGTACCTCAAGGCTGGGCTGCCCCCTCCAAATGTGCAAGCTCCACCAGCACCAGAGGGAGATGTTGAAGCTGCTACTGCACAAGTTCCTCCAAATGTGGAAGCTGATCCAAATGTAGGTGATGATGAGCAAGTCATTACTCAGGTATGTCATTTGTACTGTAGGTTTTCTTGCACAGTTGATAATCAGAAATATTGCAAAGATATGATTCATAATTACTTGCACTTCAACAGGAGCACAACTCTCCAGAAAATCATGTCATAGAAGATCTTATGGTTGATCATATGGTTCAGAATGTAAGTAAATGTCCTTGTTTCCTGAAATTGATCTTAAGTTCATTGATAAAAAGTGTTATTTTGAACTGCAATATGTACATTTGTCATCCAGAGGCCTCTACCAGGAGTGGTTGCAACAGGGCCTATACCAGAATCAACTTTCATATCTGCTGCCAGGGCCATGCTCAATGAAACCCAAGGTAACACAAGCAACAATGGGAGCTCAAGTACAATCCAACAAGGTGAATTAGCCAAAAGATTGCTTCTCCTCAAGAGACAGAGAGACAAAGAACTGGAAGATAAGAAACAAGCACTTCTTGCAGCAAGAAGGGAGGAACAACTAAAGAAAGCAGAGGAAGCTGCTAGGAAGAGACATCAGCAAGAGGAGAAGAAAGCACTAGAAGCAGAGAGGAAGAGGCAGTCACAAGCTCAGAAGAGAGAAGAGAAAAGAAGAAGCTGAAATAGCAAAGAAGGCTAGGGAAGAGACAAGGCAGATCATTATGGAGACCAAGAAAGCTTGTGCTACTGAGCAAAAAGCAAAGCAGCAAGCTGATAAGAAGGCTCAAAAGGAGGAAGCTGCTGAGAAGGGAGCAGAAAAAGAAGCTGCAGCAGCAAGAAAAAGAGCAGACAGGGTTGCTGCTGCTGAGGCTAGGAAGGAGGAATTGAGGCTGATAGGTATTGCTCTAGGCAAGAGGCCTGCAGATCCAGAGCCTGATTCAGATGATGATCTTGTGCTTCCCAGCAAGACCAAAAGCACTTCCATGTTTGACATATTCAGATGATGATCTGTGTAGCATCCTTTAATTCTTAAGCATGATGTAGTAGGAGTACTCATGTAGTAGGATGTGACTGATGAGAAATGTTTTAATTGATCCATACTGATGTGTACACATGAGTATGGATCAATTGTTGATCATTTTGTAGCTGAATGCACTTGTTGGTACTTCCCAGATATGGATTGCTGTTATGCTTATGATTTCTCCCTATTTATATGAATGCACTATGTTTTCTACCTAAAGTGATATGACAGCAACATGATATCTTCATATGACAGCAACAACAACTTCAACATGCCAAATTAACTTCCATTTGCATTACAACATGAGTAAAATGCTTACATATTACAAAAGCATCACTTAGAATGCAAAAGATTGTCACTACATCAACTACAACAACAAACTGGAAACTTCAGACTTACAATGCAAAAGCATTACTTCATACTACCATTTCATCTGCTAACAAACTACATACTGCATCAACTCCATCACTTCATACTAGCAGTTCAACTGCATCAACTACAAACTACATCAAATCCATCACTTCTTCACCAGAGACACATCTACAACCACTGCAAGTACAATGAAAGCTGCCAAGAGTGCCTTCAGCATCACCAAGATTTGATTGGCTAACCCTACGAGTGCTTCTGCTTGACGATTGCTCATTTGAGCTGCAACTCTTCCATGAGTTCCGTCTTCAAAGCCAACTGCATATCTTCGATTCCTTGCTCGCATTAGTTCTTCCCTCCCGTCCTCTGCAGCTCCTAATGCATCTACGGCTTCTTTGCCAACCAAAAACTGATTATCCAGCAAGTACGCAATGTATTCCAACTCCCAATGCTAGAAATGGTCCTGAAGATCAGAAGAAACAAACACACGCCAAAAATCATCATCGCAAGATCCACTA
Source organism: Triticum aestivum (assembly GCF_018294505.1). Classification (NCBI taxonomy): domain Eukaryota; kingdom Viridiplantae; phylum Streptophyta; class Magnoliopsida; order Poales; family Poaceae; genus Triticum; species Triticum aestivum. Next base: position 83,090,266 of record NC_057798.1, read on the forward strand.
AAATCTACCAAAATTAACAAATGGCAAGATCCACTTACACCAATAGGACACCTGTAGAAGACCCAGCCCTCGTGCTTGTCCATGCTCGAGAGGTAGAACTTCACACGAGTGCCGCAAGTAGGGCATCTTATCAGCGGCACCACCACCGAATAGCCGCCGACCGATGACCTGACCGAGCTTGTCGACATGGCGGAGCTTCAGATGGCGGCGGCAAGCAGCAGGGGGAGGGCGGCGGCAAGCAGTAGGTGGAGGGCGGCGGAATGCAGCAGAGGGAGGGCGCCGACAAGCAGCAGGGGGAGGGGGACGGCGGCAACCAGCAAGCAGCATGCGGCCTCGGCGGCAGCGGAACTAGGGATTTGGCATCGCCGGCAAAGGGTGGTGGATGGAAATAACCCCCCGCGAGCTAATTTACAAAAAAAACGTGAGCGCTAGCTGTCGCCTCGGAGCGGTCAAATGGAGAGGCGACGAGTGGCGTACCGGTGAACAGTGACCGTACAATCACGTGTAGACGCATTGAGTGACCGTATTGGCCGTATTTTGAAGTACAGTGACCAAAGCGTGCTTTCTTCGCAAGTTCAAGTACCGCCAGTGCATTTTAATCTTTCAGAAACATCGTCGTTGTCCCCGCTTGTAAGCTTATCACTGATAGAAAAGAGCAACCTAGATGGCTTCCTCCCTAGCTGAGCTGCAGAGTCGGGTGGGCTAAAAACACAAACATTGCCAATGCTAGAAGATCAGAGATCGTTGAATACTCACCTCATATACGCCAAGTGAGAGCAGATCTATATACAATTACATCCTGGCAAAGATGGGGGCTGGATCCAGCATTCCTCCAAGCTGTCAGAATGAATGTTTCAGTTTTACAGCTTCCTGATGCTGTTTGTTTGGCCCATGGAGCTATATAAACTGGCCTGAAACACATCCGAGTAAGAAGCAATCTCACTCGTACACTTATGTGAATTAAGGAATTACCAAGGAACGAATAATCACAGTCCAGAATATGTATCACATTAATAAAATCCATCCCAACATGTACATGGAGTTCTCAATAGCAGTATGGTAATCTCTTCTTTTTTGGTTAACTTGGTTAATCTGGTCACGTATGCAACATGGTTATAGAAGGGGTATGCAGAAACAGATCATGCAGTACATAGTAATACGAGAATGGAATAATTCACAGCCAGTAAGGCAACCCAACCTCACGCTCACCTGAATCCAAAAATACACAAATGCACACCCGTCAGTGCATGTTGGAAACAAAATGACAATCAGATTTGCCTTGACTCACTGGATCGGAAAACCAACAGCGCCGGCATACATACAGACACAAAACAGGTGAATAATCTGTACACACAACACACATGTCAACACCGGAACAGATCGACAGGCATAACATAGGCATGGTCGGACGGAGGCGACTTACATACGTGTAGAGCACATCATGTAACCCTCGAACATGTACTGCGGCTCTTGCTTGCCCTCGAGGATGTTGACGCCCTTCTGCATGTCCACCCATCCTCCAGATTGATCGTCTTGTGATCCTGCCCTAGCCCGGCAAGCCTCATTGCCGGTTCTATCCCCGATGATGGTGGCCCCAAACCCTAGGGTGGTTGGGTTCTAGTGCGTCTACCACCGCCTGGGGATTGTGTCGCTTAGGCAAAGATGGGGAGACGGGAGACGGGGAGGCCAACTTATGAGGAGCGATTCCAGGGAAGACGTTTCGATTGGAGAAAGGTTCTCTCCAGCTCCCGCGGGTCTAGGAAGGAGAAGCGAACGGAAGGGATCTCGCGTGTAGTGTACGGAAGAGATCAAGTCTTGGTTGTAGATCAATTTTAAAAAAAATATTAGCTATAGATGAGGTGAGGTGGCATGTGGGGTATGTGTGATGATGTGGATAGGCTGCATGTCAAGAGAAATAAGATAGTGGGGATCAACTATTTAGGTATTATAGATTATAGATTATAGATTGGATGAAACAAGATGGCCATATGTAGCTTCACCTCAATTATCTACAATTCTTAATATGGTCTACAGGTACAATCTAAATATGAATCAGGAGTTCTTTTAATTACAGAAACTCCTACAAATTTGTCACCAGTTCATCCCCCAAATAGGTCCAGACTTCGGTCATATTTTCATAGGTATAGAAAAGTATCATCAAAGTGTAACTTGCCTTGCTGACGACCGGAAAATTCTAGAAATTCGTAGTAACAAGCTTTGCACTCCGGATAATCTAGCATAGACAAACAGTAGCATACATAAGCAATCAATCAACCGAAACAAAGAGAAATCGAGAAAAGATCCAAATAAAACTCGAAACAAGCAAACAACTAAACCAAATAGAAAGCAAAACCTAACAGCATTATTTTCATATGGATTAGATCTTAACAGTAGGTACATGTTATTAGCTACGATTTGAGAAAAGAATCAACTCAAACGGAGCTACGAAACTCAAGAAACAAACAAAACAAGATCGAATACTAATATGAACTAAACTCAAATTTTAAATTGTCAAAATCATGTTCAAGTTGGTTTACTGGAAAGAGGGGATCGCTACGAAGATTTAGGTGTTGGTTTCAACTAATTTAGATAAACGAGCTAAAAGTTACGCTAGTTTTAAGATCAGGGGCTAAATCACGATAAAACTATTCATGGATAGGTCCCTGGCCGAAATTAAACAGAAAAAGAAAAATCTATCGGACGATCGTCCGCTAACAGAGACAAATGAACGAAATCGTTCGCTAACAGAACTAATCGGGTGAACATTCGCTAAATAACAGATCTAAAAGAACAAAACCTATCTAACCTAACTAAACCGAAAACAAAAAAACCAAAAATTAACCGGCGAACCGGGACGGTTTTTACCAGCTAATCGGCGGCGGCGAGATGAGGTCAACGGCAGCGGCTTTCCGGCGAGGCTCGGCGTCGGCGGCGGGGCTCAGCGGCGGCGGCGGCGGCGGCTGCGGTGGAGGCGGGCGACGGCGGCGCGAGTTGGGAAAAGAGAGGGCCGGGGTGGGAGTATATATAGGAGGGGGAGGGGGCGGCGGTGGCTTGCGGGAGGGGGCGGGGCTCCCGTGTGCTCGTCGGACACGGCGGCGGCGGTGCAAACGCTCGGGACACCGGTCCCGATCCGGAGACGAAGGCGGTCGGCGAGCTGGGCCTGGCCTGGTTTCGGCTGGGCCGACCCAGTTATTTTTTTAACGATGCCGCGAAGAAAAATCCTAATAAATAGAAATAAAAGTCCTAAAATTCCAGAAACAGTTTTCACCATCCCTACCTAATATTTGAGGCAAGATGAACATTTTTCTGGACTAAATGTAAATTTTTTAAATGCATATTTTTCTCTAATTTCAACCAAATAAAATCGCAAATAAAAATTCAAATAAAATAATTGACTTCCAAATTTCTTTTCCAATATTTCTCCTCTGTTTTGAAGAAGTCATTTTATCTTCTCTCTTTTATTTTATTGTTTTGAAATAATTGGAAAGAATTTGTTGAAATCAAATTGATCCATCATTATTTTTCAAATTTGAAATAAATTCAAAATTGTAATTTAAATGAAACCTCCAACTCTCTCCTTGGGTCCTTGAGTTGCTTAAGATTTCTTAGATCACAACCAAAAGCAATAAAATATGAAATGCATATGAATGATCTATGTATAACATCCTAATTGAAAATTGGGATGTCACCAACCTATCCCCCTTAAGATGAATCTGGCCATCGAGATTCGGGTTGGTCAGCAAAAAGGTGTGGGTGGTCCTTGCGGAGGTCTTATTCTCGCTCCCAGGTGGCTTCCTCCTCGGTATGGTGGCTCCACTGAACTTTGCAAAACTTGATTAACTTGCTACGAGTAACTCAGTTGGAAAATTTGAGAATCTTGATTGGCTTCTCTTCATAGGTCAGATCACTATCCAACTGAATTGCTTCCAGTGGCATTGTATCTCTCAGAGGAATGTCAGCCATCTCTGTGTGGCACTTCTTTAACTGGGAAACGTGAAACACATCATGAACTCCTGACAATCCTTCGGGCAATTCCAACTTTTAGGCAACTTCTCCCATGCGTTCCAAAACTCTGTATGATCCCACAAAACATGGTGCTAGCTTTCCCTTGACTCCAAGACGCTTAACTCCTCGAAGTGGGGACACACGAAGATATGCTCTGTCTCCAATTTCATAGGCTACCTCCTTGCATTTAGTATCCGCATAACTCTTCTGCTTGGACTAGGCTACCTTGAGTCTGTCCCGAATAAACTTAACCTTCTTCTCAGAATCTCTGATTAAGTCTGGTCCGAACAACTGTCGATCTCCAACTTCATCCCATGATAATGGTGTTCTGCACCTCCTTCCGTACAAAGCTTTGAAAGGGGCCATCTTCAAACTGGCTTGATAACTGTTGTTATAGGAGAACTCTGCATAGGGAAATTTTTCATCCCAACTAGATCCATAATCTAGCGCACAAGCTCTCAACATGTCCTCCAGAATCTGATTGACCCTCTCCGTCTGTCCATCTGTATGTGGATCAAAGGTTGTACCAAATTCTAGCCTGGTACACAAAGTTTCATGCAATTGATTCCAAAACTTTGAAGTAAATTGTGTTCCTCTATCTGATATGATGGTCCTCAGAACTCCATGCAGACATACGATCACGGTTATCTATATCTTCACCAACTTAGCACTCGTATAAGTTGTCTTCACAGGGATAAAATGGGCTACCTTCGTCAAGCGATCAACTACAACCCAGATAGAGTCATAGCCTGAACGGGTCCTGGGTAATCCAGTGATAAAATCCATGCCAAGTTTATCTCACTTCCATTCAGGTGTCGGCAAAGGCTGAAGTAACCCTACTGGTTTCTGATGCTCTGCCTTTACTCTCTGCATATGAATGATCTATGTATAACATCCAAATTGAAAATTGGGATGTTACATCTCAATTGATGGCGCACAAAAGAAAAATCAAGGTAAATAGAGCAACTTGAAATAATCTAAACCAAATCATAATTTACCAAAACCACATCATGAATTAAGTCAATCAATTCAAATCTTATCAAAATTTCAACTAAATCGAAACTTTCCTTGCTTTACATTAAATCAAATCTTTTCTTGCCTTCTACTACTCATACCCCAGTAAAATTAAATCTTACCAAATAAAAAATGATGTATGTATTTATTGTTGCTACCTCTTAAGCACTGCGTTGGTTTTCCCTTGAAGAGGAAAGGGTGATGCAGCAAAGTAGCATAAGTATTTCCCTCGGTTTTTGAGAACCAAGGTATCAATCAAGTAGGAGGCTCCATGCAAGTCCCTCACACCTACACAAACAAACAAGAACCTCGCAACCAACGCGATAAGGGGTTGTCAATCCCTTCACGGCCACTTGCGAAAGTGAGATCTGATAGAGATAATAAGATAAGATAAATATTTTTGGTATTTTTATGATATAGATTGGAAAGTAAAGATTGCAAAATAAGATAGATTAGAAACTTATATGATGGAAGATAGACCCGGGGGCCATAGGTTTCACTAGTGGCTTCTCTCAAGATAGCATAAGTATTACGGTGGGTGAACAAATTACTTTCGAGCAATTGATAGAAAAGTGCATAGTTATGAGAATATCTAGGCATGATCATGTATATAGGCATCACGTCCACGACAAGTAGACCGACTCCTGCCTGCATCTACTGCTATTACTCCACAGATCGACCGCTATCCAGCATGCATCTAGAGTATTAGTTCATAAGAACAGAGTAATGCATTAAGCAAGATGATATGATGTAGAGGGATAAACTCAGGCAATATGATATAAACCCCATCTTTTTATCCTCGATGGCAACAATACTGTTGGGGAACGTAGTAATTTCAAAATTTTCCTACACACACGCAAGATCATGGTGATGCATAGCAACAAGAGGGGAGAGTGTTGTCCAGGTACCCTCGTAGACCGAAAGCGGAAGCGTTAGAACGACGTGGTTGATGTAGTCATACGTCTTCACGGCCCAACAGATCAAGCACCGAAACTATGGCACCTCCGAGTTCTAGAACATGTTCAGCTCGATGACGTCCCTCGAACTCCGATCCAGCCGAGTGTTGAGGGAGAGTTCTGTCAGCACGACGACGTGGTGACGATCTTGGTGTTCTACCGTCGCAGGGCTTCGCCTAAGCACTGATAACCCACAAGTATAGGGGATCGGAACAGTTTTCGAGGGTAGAGTATTCAACCCAAATTTGTTGATTCAACATAAGGGGAGCCAAAGAATATTCTCAAGTATTAGCAGCTGAGTTGTCAATTCAACCACACCTGGAAACTTAGTATCTGCAGCAAAGTGTTTAGTAGCAAAGTAATATGATAGTGGTGGTAACGGTAACAAAAGTAAAGACAGCAAAAGTAATGTTTTTGGTATTTTGTAGTGATTGTAACAGTAGCAACGGAAAAGTAAATAAGCGAGGACCAGTATATGGAAAACTCGTAGGCACCGGATTAGCGATGGATAATTATGCCGAATGCGGTTCGTCATGTAACGGTCATAACATAGGGTGACACAGAACTAGCTCCAGTTCATCAATGTAATGTAGGCATGTATTCCGTATATAGTCATACGTGCTTATGGAAAAGAACTTGCATGACATATTTTGTCCTACCCTCCCATGGCAGCGGGGTCCTATTGGAAACTAGGGGATATTAAGGCCTCCTTTTAATAGAGAACTGGAACAAAGCATTAGCACATAGTGAATACATGAACTCCTCAAACTATGGTCATCACCGGGAGTGGTCCTGATTATTGTCACTTCGGGGTTGCCGGATCATAACACATAGTAGGTGACTATAGACTTGCAAGATAGGATCAAGAACACACATATATTCATCGCAATTGGCGGCGGCTCCGTATCGTAAAACGCAATTATTTCTTCTCTCTGATTTTTTTCTCCCCGAAAGCCAATATATGGAGTTGGAGTTGGCGTCGGAGGGCCACCAGGGGGCCCACGAGGTAGGGGGCGCGCCCAGGGGAGCTCCCCCACCCTTGTGGACAGGGTGTGGGCCCCCTGGTCTTCATCTTTTGCGAGGATTTTTTATTGTTTTTTCTGAGGTGTTCCGTGGAGTTTCAGGTCATTCCGAGAACTTTTATTTTCTGCACAAAAGACAACACCATGGCAGTTCTACTGAAAACAGCGTCAGTCCGGGTTAGTTCCATTCAAATCATACAAGTTAGAGTCCAAAACAAGGGCAAAAGTGTTTGGAAAAGTAGATACGACGGAGACGTATCAAGCACCGTTATAATATTATCGAGGGGGACTATGGTGGAGGGGGGCACTACACACGGCTAAGAGATCAAGAGATCAATTGTTGTGTGTAGAGGTGCCCCCTGCCCCCGTATATAAAGGAGCAAGGGGGGAGGGGGCGGCCGGCCTAGGAGGGGCGCACCATGGCGAGTCCTACTCCCACCGGGAGTAGGACTCCCTCCTTCCTTGTTGGACTAGGAGAAGGGGGAAGGAAAGGGAGAGGAGGAGAAGGAAAGAGGGGGCCGGCCCCCTTGCCCTAAACCAATTCGGTTTGGGCCTTGGGGGGCGCACCCCACGCTCCTCTTGCTGCCCTCTATTTCCACTAAGGCCCATGTAGGCCCATTAAGCCCCCGGGGGGTTCCGGTAACCCCCCGGTACTCCGGTAAAATCCCGATTTCACCCGGAACACTTCCGACATCCAAATATAGGCTTCCAATATATCAATATTCATGTCTCGACTATTTCGAGACTCCTCGTCATGTCCGTAATCACATTCGGGACTCCTAACAACCTTCGGTACATCAAAACTCATAAACTCATAATATAACTGTCATCGAAACCTTAAGCGTGTGGACCCTACGGGTTCGAGAACTATGTAGACATGACCGAGAAACATTTCCGGTCAATAACCAATAGCGGAACCTCGATGATCATATTGGCTCCTACATATTCTACGAAGATCTTTATCGGTCAAACCGCATAACAACATATGTTGTTCCCTTTGTCATCGGTATGTTACTTGCCCGAGATTCTATCGTCGGTATCCCAATACCTAGTTCAATCTCGTTACCGGCAGGTCTCTTTACTCGTTATGTAATGCATCATTCCGTAACTAACTCATTAGCTATATTGCTTGCAAGGCTTATAGTGATGTGCATTACCGAGAGGGCCCAGAGATACCTCTCCGACAATCTGAGTGACAAAACCTAATCTCGAAATACGCCAACTCAACATGTACCTTTGGAGACACCTGTAGAGCTCATTTATAATCACCCAGTTACGTTGTGACGTTTGGTAGCACACAAAGTATTCCTCCGATAAACGGGAGTTGCATAATCTCATAGTTGTAGGAACATGTATAAGTCATGAAGAAAGTAATAGCAACATACTAAACGATCAAGTGCTAAGCTAACGGAATGGGTCATGTCAATCACATCATTCTCCTAATGATGTGATCACGTTAATCAAATGACAACTCATGTCTAAGGTTAGGAAATATAACCATCTTTGATTAATGATCTAGTCAAGTAGAGGCATACTAGTGACATTAAGTTTGTCTATGTATTCACACATGTATCATGTTTCCGGTTAATACAATTCTAGCATGAATAATAAACATTTTATCATGATATAAGGAAATAAATAATAACTTTATTATTGCCTCTAGGGCATATTTCCTTCAGTCTCCCACTTGCACTAGAGTCAATAATCTAGATTACATAGTAATGATTCTAACACCCATGGAGCCTTGGTGCTGATCATGTTTTGCTCGTGGAAGAGGCTTAGTCAACGGGTCTGCAACATTCAGATCCATATGTATCTTGCAAATCTCTATGTCTCCCACCTGAACTTGGTCCCGGATGGAATTGAAGCGTCTCTTGATGTGCTTGGTCCTCTTGTGAAATCTGGATTTCTTTGCCAAGGCAATTGCACCAGTATTGTCACAGAAGATCTTCATTGGTCCCGATGCACTAGGTATGACACCTAGATCAGAAATGAACTACTTCATCCAGACTCCTTCATTTGCTGCTTCCAAAGCAGCTATGTACTTTGCTTCGCATGTAGATCCCGCCACGATGCTTTGTTTAGAACTGCACCAACTGACAGCTCCACCGTTCAATATAAACACATATCCGGTTTGGGATTTAGAATCGTCCGGATCAGTGTCAAAGCTTGCATCGATGTAACCATTTACGACTAGATCTTTGTCACCTCCATAAATAAGAAACATATCCTTAGTCCTTTTCAGGTATTTCAGGATATTCTTGACCGTTGTCCAGTGATCCACTCCTGGATTACTTTGGTACCTCCCTACTAAACTTATTGCTAAGCATACATCAGGTCTAGTACACAGCATTGCATACATGATAGAGCCTATGGCTGAAGCATAGGGAACATATTTCATTTTCTCTCTATCTTCTGCTGTGGTCGGGCATTGAGTCTGACTCAACTTCACACCTTGTAATACATGCAAAAATCATTTCTTTGCCTGATCCACTTTGAACTTTTTCAAAACTTTATCAAGGTATGTGCTTTGTGAAAGTCCAATCAAGCGTCTTGATCTATCTCTATAGATCTTGATGCCCAATATGTAAGCAGCTTCACCGAGGTCTTTCATCGAAAAACTTTTATTCAAGTATCCCTTTATGCTATCCAGAAATTCTATATCATTTCCAATTAACAATATGCTGTCTACATATGATATCAGAAATGCTACAGAGCTCCCACTCACTTTCTTGTAAATACAGGCTTCTCCAAAAGTCTGTATAAAACCATATGCTTTGATCACACTATCAAAGCATTTATTCCAACTCCGAGAGGCTTGCACCAGTCCATAAATGGATCGCTGGAGCTTGCACACTTTGTTAGCACCTTTTGGATCAACAAAACCTTATGGTAGCATCATATACAACTCTTCTTCTAGAATTCCATTCAGGAATGCAGTTTTGACATCCATTTGCCATATTTCATAATCATAAAATGCGGCAATTGCTAACATGATTCGGACAGACTTAAGCATCCCTACGGGTGAGAAAGTCTCATCGTAGTCAACCCCTTGAACTTGTCGAAAACCTTTCGCAACAAGTCGAGCTTTGTAGAAAGTTACATTACCATCAGCGTCAGTCTTCTTCTTGAAGATCCATTTATTCTCGATGGCTTGCCGATCATCGGGCAAGTCAACCAAAGTCCATACTTTGTTCTCATACATGGATCCCATCTCAGATTCCATGGCCTCAAGCCATTTTGTGGAATCTGGGCTCATCATCGCTTCCTCATAGTTCGTAGGTTCGCCATGGTCAAGTAACATGACTTTCAAAATAGGATTACCGTACCACTCTGGTGCGGATCTTACTCTGGTTGACCTATGAGGTTCGGTAGTAACTTGATCTGAAGTTTCATGATCAATATCATTAGCTTCCTCACTAATTGGTGTAGTCGTCACAGGAACCGGTTTCTGTGATGAACTATTTTCCAATAAGGGAGTAGGTACAGTTACCTCATCAAGTTATACTTTCCTCCCACTCACTTCTTTCGAGAAAAACTCTTTTTCTAGAGAGGATCCGAATTTAGCAACAAAAGTCTTGCCTTCAGATCTATGATAGAAGGTGTACCCAATAGTCTCTTTTGGGTATCCTATGAAGACACATTTCTCCGATATGGGTTCGAGCTTATCTGGTTGAAGTTTCTTCACATAAGCATCGCAGCCCCAAACTTTAAGAAACAACAAATTTGGTTTCTTGCCAAACCATAGTTCATAAGGCGTCGTCTCAATGGATTTTGATGGTGCCCTATTTAACATGAATGCGGCCGTCTCTAAATCATAACCCCAAAACGATAGCGGTAAATCAGTAAGAGACATCATAGATCACACCATATCTAGTAAAGTACGATTATGACGTTCGGACACACCATTTCGTTGTGGTGTTCCGGGTGGCGTGAGTTGCAAAACTATTCCGCATTATTTCAAATGTAAACCAAACTCGTAACTCAAATATTCTCCTCCACGATCAGATCGTAGAAACTTTATTTTCTTGTTACGATGATTTTCCACTTCACTCTGAAATTCTTTAAACTTTTCAAATGTTTCAGACTTGTGTTTCATTAAGTAGATATACCCATATATGCTCAAATCATCTGTGAAGGTGAGAAAATAACAATACCCGCCGCGAGCCTCAATATTCATTGGACCACATACATCAGTATGTATGATTTCCAACAAATCAGTTGCTTGCTCCATAGTTCCGGAGAACGGCGTTTTAGTCATCTTGCCCATGAGGCATGGTTCGCAAGTACCAAGTGATTCATAATCAAGTGATTCCAAAAGTCCATCGGTATGGAGTTTCTTCATGCGCTTTACACCAATATGACACAAACGGCAGTGCCACAAATAAGTTGCACTATCATTATCAACTCTGCATCTTTTGGCTTCAACATTATGAATATATGTATCACTACTATCAAGATTTAATAAAAATAGACCACTCTTCAAGGGTGCATGACCATAAAAAATATTACTCATATAAAAAAACAACCATTATTCTCCGATTTAAATGAATAACCGTCTCACATCAAACAAGATCCAGATATAATGTTCATGCTCAACGCTGGCACCAAATAACAATTATTCAGGTCTAAAACTAATCCCGAAGGTAGATGTAGAGGTAGCTTGCCGACCACAATCACATCGACTTTGGAACCATTTTCCACGGGCATCGTCACCTCGTCCTTAGCCAATCTTCGCTTAATCTGTAGTCCCTGTTTCGAGTTGCAAATATTAGCAACAGAACCAGTATCAAATACCCAGGTGCTACTGCGAGCATTAGTAAGGTACACATCAATAACATGTATATCACATATACCTTTGTTCACCTTGCCATCCTTCTTATCCGCCAAATACTTGGGGCAGTTCCGCTTCCAGTGAATAGTCTGCTTGTAGTAGAAGCACTTAGTCGCAGGCTTAGGTCCAGATTTGGGTTTCTTCTCTTGAGCAGAAACTTGTTTGCTGTTCTTCTTGAAGTTCTCCTTCTTCTTCCCTTTACCCTTTTTCTTGAAACTGGTGGTCTTATTGACCATCAACACTTGATGCTCCTTCTTGATTTCTACCTCCGCAACCTTTAGCATTGCGAAGAGCTCAGGAATAGTCTTGTCCATCCCTTGCATATTATAGTTCATCACGAAGCTCTTGTAGCTTGGTGGCAGTGATTGAAGAATTCTGTCAATGACACTATCATCAGGAAGATTAACTCCCAGTTGAATCAAGTGATTATTATACCCAGACATTTGGAGTATATATTCACTGACAGAACTATTCTCCTCCATCTTGTAGCTATGGAACTTATTGGAGACTTCGTATCTCTCAATTCGGGCATTTGCTTGAAATATTAACTTCAACTCCTGGAACATCTCATATGCTCCATGACGTTCAAAACGTCGTTGAAGTCCCGGTTCTAAGCCGTAAAGCATGGCACACTGAACTATCGAGTAGTCATCAGCTTTGCTCTGGCAAACGTTCTTAACGTCGTCAGTTGCATCTGCAGCAGGCCTGGCACCTAGCGGTGCTTCCAGGACGTAATTCTTCTGTGCAGCAATGAGGATAACCCTCAAGTTACGGACCCAGTCCGTGTAATTGCTACCATCATCTTTCAACTTAGCTTTCTCAAGGAACGCATTAAAATTCAATGGAACAACAACACGAGCCATCTATCTACAACAAACATAGACAAGCAAAATACTATCAGGTACTAAGTTCATGATAAATTTAACTTCAATTAACCATATTACTAAAGAACTCCCACTTAGACAGACATCTCTCTAGTCATCTAAGTGATCACGTGATCCTAATCAACTAAACCATGTCCGATCATCACGTGAGATGGAGTAGTTTTCAATGGTGAACATCACTATGTTGATCATATCTACTATATGATTCACGCTCGACCTTTCGGTCTCCGTGTTTCGAGGCCATACTGTATATGCTAGGCTCGTCAAGTTTAACCTGAGTATTCCGCGTGTGCAACTATTTTGCACCCATTGTATTTGAACGTAGAGCCTATCACACCCGATCATCGCATGGTGTCTCAGCACGAAGAACTTTCGCAACGGTGCATACTCGGGGAGAACACTTCTTGATAATTAGTGAGAGATCATCTTAAAATGCTACCGTCAATCAAAGCAAAATAAGATGCATAAAGGATAAGCATCACATGCAATCAATATAAGTGATATGATATGGCCATCATCATCTTGTGCTTGTGATCTCCATCTCCGAAGCACCGTCGTGATCACCATCATCACCGGCGCGACACCTTGATCTCCATCGTAGCATCATTGTCGTTTCGCCATCTATTGCTTCTACGACTATCGCTACCGCTTAGTGATAAAATAAAGCAATTATTGGGCGCTTGCATTTCATACAATAAAGCGACAACCATATGGCTCCTGCCAGCTGCCGATAACTCGGTTACAAAACATGATCATCTCATACAATAAAATATAACATCACGTTTTGACCATATCACATCACAACATGCCCTGCAAAAACAAGTTAGACGTCCTCTACTTTGTTGTTGCAAATTTTACGTGGCTGCTACGGGCTGAGCAAGAACCGTATCTTACCTACGCATCAAAACCACAACGATAGTTCGTGATACGTCTCCAACGTATCTATAATTTATGAAGCATTCATGCTATTTTATTATCTATTTTGAATGATTACGGGCTTTATTATACACTTTTATATTACTTTTGGGACTAACCTATTAACCGAAGGCCTAGCCCATATTGTTGTTTTATTGCCTGTTTCAGTATTTCGATGAAAAGTAATATCAAACGGAGTCCAAACGGAATGAAACCTTCGGCAACGTGATTTTTGGAACGAACATGACCCAGGAAACTTGGAGTGCAAGCCAGGGGAGCATCGAGGAAGCCACGAGATAGGGGGGCGCGCCCACCCCCCTGGGCACGCCCTACCCTCTCGTGGGCCCCTCGAGGCTCCCCCGACCGACTTCTTTCGCCTATATAAGCATACGTACCCTAAAAACATCGAAACAGAAGATAGATCGGAAGTTCCGCCACCACAAGCCTCTGTAGCCACCAAAAACCTCTCAGGAGCCCGTTCCGGCACCCTGCCAGAGGGGGAACCCATCACCGGTGGCCATCTTCATCATCCCGACGCTATCCATGACGAGGAGGGAGTAGTTCACCCTCGGGGCTGAGGGTATGTACCAGTAGCTATGTGTTTGATCTCTCTCTCTCTCTCGTGTTCTCTCTATGGCACGATCTTGATGTATCGTGAGCTTTGCTATTATAGTTGGATCTTATGATGTTTCTCCCCCTCTACTCTCTTGTGATGAATTGAGTTTTCCTCTTGAAGTTATCTTATCGGATTGAGTCTTTAATGATTTGAGAACACTTGATGTATGTCTTGCCGTGCTTATTTGTGGTGACAGTGGGATTTCATGTGCCACTTGATGTATGTTTTGGTGACCAACTTGCGGGTTCCGCCCATGAACCTATGCATAGGGGTTGGCACACGTTTTCATCTTGACTCTCCGGTAGAAAGTTTGGGGCACTCTTTGAAGTACTTTGTGTTGGTTGGATGAATCTGAGATTGTGTGATGCATATCGTATAATCATGCCCACGGATACTTGAGGTGACAATGGAGTATCTAGGTGACATTAGGGTTTTGGTTGATTTGTGTCTTAAGGTGTTATTCTAGTACGAACTCTTGAATAGATTGATCCGAAAGAAATAACTTTGAGGTGGTTTCGTACCCTACCACAATCTCTTCGTTTGTTCTCCGCTCTTAGTGGCTTTGGAGTGACTCTTTGTTGCATGTTGAGGGATTGTTATATGATCTATCTATGTCATTATTGTTGAGAGAACTTGCACTAGTGAAAGTATGAACCCTAGGCCTTGTTTCCTATCATTACAATCCCGTTTACGCTCACTTTTATCATTAGTTACCTTGCTGTTTTTATATTTTCAGATTACAAAAACCTATATCTACCATCCATATTGCACTTGTATCACCATCTCTTCGCCAAACTAGTGCACCTATACAATTTACCATTGTATTGGGTGTGTTGGGGACACAAGAGACTCCTTGTTATTTGGTTGCAGGGTTGCTTAAGAGAGACCATCTTCATCCTACGCCTCCCACGAATTGATAAACCTTAGGTCATCCACTTGAGGGAAATTTGCTACTATCCTACAAACCTCTGCACTTGGAGGCCCAACAACGTCTACAATAAGAAGGTTGTGTAGTAGACATCAAGCTCTTTTCTGGCACCGTTGCCGGGGAGGTGAGTGCTTGAAGGTATATCTTTAGATCTTGCAATCGAATCTTTTTGTTTCTTGTTTTATCACTAGTTTAGTTTATAAAAGAAAAGTACAAAACAGTGGAGTTAAGTTTGTCTCATGCGCTTCGTCTTTTTAATATGTTTCATGAGTTTGATGGAAATGAAAATTGTGCTCAAGTGCTAGAAGTAGAATGCATTAAAATGCTTGGTACTGAATCTTTGAATGATGAGCATGATTGCAATGTTGTTAGTATGAACTCCTTGAATATCCATAGTACTAATGATGATTGCACTAGTTATGATGAAAATGTCTCCTATAAGCATGTTGATTTTTGTGGAGTAGATTTGGTTTGCAAGTACACACCAAATAGGGAAGATAGATATTGCAAGAGGCATAAGTATTTAGAAACTAAATTGTTGCAAGAAAGTCTTGATGAGTGTGCTAAAAGATTCAATATTTTTCGCGCCCCTTGTGAACTTTGCAATGAACGTGGTCATTTAAATCTCCAATGCAAATTGTTTCATGATCGAACCGTGTCCAAAAATTGTGATAACTTGATTACCCTTGGGCATCATAAAGAGCTTAGTCTTCTTTTGGGGTATGAAGAAATGAAACGTATAACTGAGGGTATTCAAAAATTTAATCTTGATAGATTTCTTGATTTTGATCTAGGGGATATTTATATGTTTTGTGCGGTGAATTGCATTGAAAATCCTTATATTGCCAATTACATAAAGAAAAGAAAGCAAACCGAAGATGAAGAGAATAATAATGAAAGGGAAGATACTTCCCAATCTCCTCCTATTATTTCTTATGATGAATCAGGTAACGAGGAGGAGCTTTCTATTCAACCAATCTCGTCAATAAGGAGCTCAAAGAGGAAGGTTGAACCCACACATAATGTGAAGAAGAAAAAGAAAAGAAGGAGCAACAAAGGTAAAAAGGTATCCCTCCCAAATGATGTTGCTCCTACTACTCATTGTGATGATGATAATTTCTACACTATTGGTGCTATCCATACTATTAATGATGAGAGTGATTATGCTTATGATATGAAAAGGCCCAAGCTTGGGGAAGCTATGTTTGATGAGGATGAAATATTTGAGAATATATTTGCTGCAATTAGTGTTTGTCCCAAGCTTGGGGATGCTATGTTTAGTGAAGATGATATTTTTAGCATCCCAAGTTTTGATATGCAAAGTTGTTATGATGATAGCATGCCTCTTACCTATGATGATTATATTGATGAAAGTGGGTTTGGAAGAGTGTCAACTTTAGGAAGTAGTGATCCCACTATTTTGGAGGATGTTGAATTTTATTGTGATGAATACGAAAGTGGATTTGGAAGAGTGTCAACTTTATTTAGTGATTCCACTATCTTGGGAGAGGTTTCAATCGATTATGATGAGAACGAAGTTGCTACTTATGATGATTATTGTGATGAAACTTATGCTATAAAAAGTAGTGATGATTATATTTACAAATCTTGTCATGATTATGATTACCCTTTTTCTGAACATTAGTCTTTTAATGTGGAAACAATTTTTAGTGTTCAAGTCTCTTATGATACTCCCACTATTCCGAATGAGAAGAATTTTGTTTATGTGGAGATTAGTAAAAATTCTATGCTTGTAGATCATGAAAGGAATGCTTTAGGTGCTGGTTATATTGTTGACTTCATTCATGATGCTACTGAAAATTATTATGAGGGAGGAACATATGCTTGTAGGAATTGCAATAATATCACGTTTCCTTCCTATGTGTTAAAAATTTTGAAGCTATGCTTGTTTTACCTTCCTATGCTTGTTGATTGTTGTTCCCATAAGTTGTTTGCTCACAAAATCCCTATGCATAGGAAGTGGGTTAGACTTAAATGTGTTAGTCATATGCTTCATGATGCTCCCGTTTTGTTTCAATTCTTATCTTTTATGTTAGCATCATTGTCATCATCATGCCTAGCTAGAAAGGCATTAAAGAAAAACGCTTGTTGGTAGACAACCCAATATTTATACTTACTGTTTTTGTGTGTCCACATTATTATGCTACTGTAGTAATCATGTTTTATAGCTTTTGTTTCAATAAAGTGCCAAGTAAGACCTTTAGGTGATGTACTGAAGAACCAACTTTGGAAAATAGCAAGAAGCAACACTACTGTGAAGTATGAGCAGTACATGAATGAGATGAAGGAAATTAACTTGGATGCTTACAAATGGTTGCATGAGCTTGAACCTAACACTTGGGTTAGGGCTTTTCAAAGTGATCTACCCAAGTGTGATATCTTACTAAACAACAATTGTGAAGTATTTAACCAGTAAGAACCAACTGCATTAATGTTCTCATATGCTAATTGTTACTCTATTCAAATATATTTTGATGTGTGCTTTACATGGACAGGTACATATTGGATGCTAGGGAACTACCAATATTGTCAATGCTGGAAAGGATTAAAGGGCAATTGATGCATAGGCACTACACCAAGCAGATAGAAGCAGAAAAGATGAAAGGAAACATTTGCCCTAAGATAAAGAAAAAGGTTGATAAGCTAACTGAATGGGCAAACACTTGCTATGTTGAAGGGGCTAGTGATGGAGTCTTTCAAGTTGGTGATAGAGGGACTGACTACATAGTTGATTGGCACAGCAATGAGTGTAGCTGCAAGAGGTGGCAGAAGGGTGGCACACCATGTGTACATGCTATAGCTTGTGCTAGACATGAGAGAGTGGATCCCCTCCTCCTGGTTAACCAATGTTACTCTGTTGGGATGTTCAAGAAAGCATACAACAACATCATCTACCCCTGCAGAGATAAAGAAGAATGGGAGAGGATGAATGGACCCCCAATTAAGCCACCATTGTACACCAAGAGGTAGGCATGCCATGCAAGAGCAGAAGGAAGGCCCCACATGAAGTTTCTTGCAGCAATGGTGGCAAAAAAATGTCAAGGCATGGTGTGATCATGCATTGCAACTACTGTGGAGAGCCAGACCACAATATCAAAGGCTGCAAGTACCTCAAGGCTGGGCTGCCCCCTCCAAATGTGCAAGCTCCACCAGCACCAGAGGGAGATGTTGAAGCTGCTACTGCACAAGTTCCTCCAAATGTGGAAGCTGATCCAAATGTAGGTGATGATGAGCAAGTCATTACTCAGGTATGTCATTTGTACTGTAGGTTTTCTTGCACAGTTGATAATCAGAAATATTGCAAAGATATGATTCATAATTACTTGCACTTCAACAGGAGCACAACTCTCCAAAAAATCATGTCATAGAAGATCTTATGGTTGATCATATGGTTCAGAATGTAAGTAAATGTCCTTGTTTCCTGAAATTGATCTTAAGTTCATTGATAAAAATTGTTATTTTGAACTGCAATATGTACATTTGTCATCCAGAGGCCTCTACCAGGAGTGGTTGCAACAGGGCCTATACCAGAATCAACTTTCATATCTGCTGCCAGGGCCATGCTCAATGAAACCCAAGGTAACACAAGCAACAATGGGAGCTCAAGTACAATCCAACAAGGTGAATTAGCCAAAAGATTGCTTCTCCTCAAGAGACAGAGAGACAAAGAACTGGAAGATAAGAAACAAGCACTTCTTGCAGCAAGAAGGGAGGAACAACTAAAGAAAGCAGAGGAAGCTGCTAGGAAGAGACATCAGCAAGAGGAGAAGAAAGCACTAGAAGCAGAGAGGAAGAGGCAGTCACAAGCTCAGAAGAGAGAAGAGAAAAGAAGAAGCTGAAATAGCAAAGAAGGCTAGGGAAGAGACAAGGAAGATCATTATGGAGACCAAGAAAGCTTGTGCTACTGAGCAAAAAGCAAAGCAGCAAGCTGATAAGAAGGCTCAAAAGGAGGAAGCTGCTGAGAAGAGAGCAGAAAAAGAAGCTGCAGCAGCAAGAAAAAGAGCAGACAGGGTTGCTGCTGCTGAGGCTAGGAAGGAGGAATTGAGGCTGATAGGTATTGCTCTAGGCAAGAGGCCTGCAGATCCAGAGCCTGATTCAGATGATGATCTTGTGCTTCCCAGCAAGACCAAAAGCACTTCCATGTTTGACATATTCAGATGATGATCTGTGTAGCATCCTTTAATTCTTAAGCATGATGTAGTAGGAGTACTCATGTAGTAGGATGTGACTGATGAGAAATGTTTTAATTGATCCATACTGATGTGTACACATGAGTATGGATCAATTGTTGATCATTTTGTAGCTGAATGCACTTGTTGGTACTTCCCAGATATGGATTGCTGTTATGCTTATGATTTCTCCCTATTTATATGAATGCACTATGTTTTCTACCTAAAGTGATATGACAGCAACATGATATCTTCATATGACAGCAACAACAACTTCAACATGCCAAATTAACTTCCATTTGCATTACAACATGAGTAAAATGCTTACATATTACAAAAGCATCACTTAGAATGCAAAAGATTGTCACTACATCAACTACAACAACAAACTGGAAACTTCAGACTTACAATGCAAAAGCATTACTTCATACTACCAGTTCATCTGCTAACAAACTACATACTGCATCAACTCCATCACTTCATACTAGCAGTTCAACTGCATCAACTACAAACTGCATCAAATCCATCACTTCTTCACCAGAGACACATCTACAACCACTGCAAGTACAATGAAAGCTGCCAAGAGTGCCTTCAGCATCACCAAGATTTGATTGGCTAACCCTACGAGTGCTTCTGCTTGACGATTGCTCATTTGAGCTGCAACTCTTCCATGAGTTTCGTCTTCAAAGCCAACTGCATATCTTCGATTCCTTGCTCGCATTAGTTCTTCCCTCCCGTCCTCTACAGCTCCTAATGCATCTATGGCTTCATTGCCAACCAAAAACTGATTATCCAGCAAGTAGGCAATGTATTCCAACTCCCAATGCTAGAAATGGTCCTGAAGATCAGAAGAAACAAACACACGCCAAAAATCATCATCGCAAGATCCACTAAAATCTACCAAAATTAACAAATGGCAAGATCCACTTACACCAATAGGACACCTGTAGAAGACCCAGCCCTCGTGCTTGTCCATGCTCGAGAGGTAGAACTTCACACGAGTGCCGCAAGTAGGGCATCTTATCAGCGGCACCACCACCGAATAGCCGCTGACCGATGACCTGACCGAGCTTGTCGACATGGCGGAGCTTCAGATGGCGGCGGCAAGCAGCAGGGGGAGGGCGGCGGCAAGCAGTAGGTGGAGGGCGGCGGAATGCAGCAGAGGGAGGGCGCCGACAAGCAGCAGGGGGAGGGGGACGGCGGCAACCAGCAAGCAGCATGCGGCCTCGGCGACAGCGGAACTAGGGATTTGGCATCGCCGGCAAAGGGTGGTGGATGGAAATAACCCCCGCGAGCTAATTTACAAAAAAAACGTGAGCGCTAGCTGTCGCCTCGGAGCGGTCAAATGGAGAGGCGACGAGTGGCGTACCGGTGAACAGTGACCGTACAATCACGTGTAGACGCATTGAGTGACCGTATTGGCCGTATTTTGAAGTACAGTGACCAAAGCGTGCTTTCTTCGCAAGTTCAAGTACCGCCAGTGCATTTTAATCTTTCAGAAACATCGTCGTTGTCCCCGCTTGTAAGCTTATCACTGATAGAAAAGAGCAACCTAGATGGCTTCCTCCCTAGCTGAGCTGCAGAGTCGGGTGGGCTAAAAACACAAACATTGCCAATGCTAGAAGATCAGAGATCGTTGAATACTCACCTCATATACGCCAAGTGAGAGCAGATCTATATACAATTACATCCTGGCAAAGATGGGGGTTGGATCCAGCATTCCTCCAAGCTGTCAGAATGAATGTTTCAGTTTTACAGCTTCCTGATGCTGTTTGTTTGGCCCATGGAGCTATATAAACTGGCCTGAAACACATCCGAGTAAGAAGCAATCTCACTCGTACACTTATGTGAATTAAGGAATTACCAAGGAACGAATAATCACAGTCCAGAATATGTATCACATTAATAAAATCCATCCCAACATGTACATGGAGTTCTCAATAGCAGTATGGTAATCTCTTCTTTTTTGGTTAACTTGGTTAATCTGGTCACGTATGCAACATGGTTATAGAAGGGGTATGCAGAAACAGATCATGCAGTACATAGTAATACGAGAATGGAATAATTCACAGCCAGTAAGGCAACCCAACCTCACGCTCACCTGAATCCAAAAATACACAAATGCACACCCGTCAGTGCATGTTGGAAACAAAATGACAATCAGATTTGCCTTGACTCACTGGATCGGAAAACCAACAGCGCCGGCATACATACAGACACAAAACAGGTGAATAATCTGTACACACAACACACATGTCAACACCGGAACAGATCGACAGGCATAACATAGGCATGGTCGGACGGAGGCGACTTACATACGTGTAGAGCACATCATGTAACCCTCGAACATGTACTGCGGCTCTTGCTTGCCCTCGAGGATGTTGACGCCCTTCTGCATGTCCACCCATCCTCCAGATTGATCGTCTTGTGATCCTGCCCTAGCCCGGCAAGCCTCATTGCCGGTTCTATCCCCGATGATGGTGGCCCCAAACCCTAGGGTGGTTGGGTTCTAGTGCGTCTACCACCGCCTGGGGATTGTGTCGCTTAGGCAAAGATGGGGAGACGGGAGACGGGGAGGCCAACTTATGAGGAGCGATTCCAGGGAAGACGTTTCGATTGGAGAAAGGTTCTCTCCAGCTCCCGCGGGTCTAGGAAGGAGAAGCGAACGGAAGGGATCTCGCGTGTAGTGTACGGAAGAGATCAAGTCTTGGTTGTAGATCAATTTTAAAAAAATATTAGCTATAGATGAGGTGAGGTGGCATGTGGGGTATGTGTGATGATGTGGATAGGCTGCATGTCAAGAGAAATAAGATAGTGGGGATCAACTATTTAGGTATTATAGATTATAGATTATAGATTGGATGAAACAAGATGGCCATATGTAGCTTCACCTCAATTATCTACAATTCTTAATATGGTCTACAGGTACAATCTAAATATGAATCAGGAGTTCTTTTAATTACAGAAACTCCTACAAATTTGTCACCAGTTCATCCCCCAAATAGGTCCAGACTTCGGTCATATTTTCATAGGTATAGAAAAGTATCATCAAAGTGTAACTTGCCTTGCTGACGACCGGAAAATTCTAGAAATTCGTAGTAACAAGCTTTGCACTCCGGATAATCTAGCATAGACAAACAGTAGCATACATAAGCAATCAATCAACTGAAACAAAGAGAAATCGAGAAAAGATCCAAATAAAACTCGAAACAAGCAAACAACTAAACCAAATAGAAAGCAAAACCTAACAGCATTATTTTCATATGGATTAGATCTTAACAGTAGGTACATGTTATTAGCTACGATTTGAGAAAAGAATCAACTCAAACGGAGCTACGAAACTCAAGAAACAAACAAAACAAGATCGAATACTAATATGAACTAAACTCAAATTTTAAATTGTCAAAATCATGTTCAAGTTGGTTTACTGGAAAGAGGGGATCGCTACGAAGATTTAGGTGTTGGTTTCAACTAATTTAGATAAACGAGCTAAAAGTTACGCTAGTTTTAAGATCAGGGGCTAAATCGCGATAAAACTATTCATGGATAGGTCCCTGGCCGAAATTAAACAGAAAAAGAAAAATCTATCGGACGATCGTCCGCTAACAGAGACAAATGAACGAAATCGTTCGCTAACAGAACTAATCGGGTGTACATTCGCTAAATAACAGATCTAAAAGAACAAAACCTATCTAACCTAACTAAACCGAAAACAAAAAAACCAAAAATTAACCGGCGAACCGGGACGGTTTTTACCAGCTAATCGGCGGCGGCGAGATGAGGTCAACGGCGGCGGCTTTCCGGCGAGGCTCGGCGTCAGCGGCGGGGCTCAGCGGCGGCGGCGGCGGCTGGGGTGGAGGCGGGCGACGACGGCGCGAGTTGGGAAAAGAGAGGGCCGGGGTGGGAGTATATATAGGAGGGGGAGGGGGCGGCGGTGGCTTGCGGGAGGGGGCGGGCTCCCGTGTCCTCGTCGGACACGGTGGCGGCGGTGCAAACGCTCGGGACACCGGTCCCGAGCCGGAGACGAAGGCGGTCGGCGAGCTAGGCCTGGCCTGGTTTCGGCTGGGCCGACCCAGTTATTTTTTTAACGATGCCGCGAAGAAAAATCCTAATAAATAAAAATAAAAGTCCTAAAATTCCAGAAACAATTTTCACCATCCCACCTAATATTTGAGGCAAGATGAACATTTTTCTGGACTAAATGTAAATTTTTTAAATGCATATTTTTCTCTAATTTCAACCAAATAAAATCGCAAATAAAAATTCAAATAAAATAATTGACTTCCAAATTTCTTTTCCAATATTTCTCCTCTGTTTTGAAGAAGTCATTTTATCTTCTCTCTTTTATTTTATTGTTTTGAAATAATTGGAAAGAATTTGTTGAAATCAAATTGATCCATCATTATTTTTCAAATTTGAAATAAATTCAAAATTGTAATTTAAATGAAACCTCCAACTCTCTCCTTGGGTCCTTGAGTTGCTTAAGATTTCTTAGATCACAACCAAAAGCAATAAAATATGAAATGCATATGAATGATCTATGTATAACATCCTAATTGAAAATTGGGATGTTACCAACCTATCCCCCTTAAGATGAATCTGGCCATCGAGATTCGGGTTGGTCAGCAAAAAGGTGTGGGTGGTCCTTGCGGAGGTCTTATTCTCGCTCCCAGGTGGCTTCCTCCTCGGTATGGTGGCTCCACTGAACTTTGCAAAACTTGATTAACTTGCTACGAGTAACTCGGTTGGAAAATTTGAGAATCTTGATTGGCTTCTCTTCATAGGTCAGATCACTATCCAACTGAATTGCTTCCAGTGGCATTGTATCTCTCAGAGGAATGTCAGCCATCTCTGTGTGGCACTTTTTTAACTGGGAAACGTGAAACACATCATGAACTCCTGACAATCCTTCGGGCAATTCCAACTTTTAGGCAACTTCTCCCATGCGTTCCAAAACTCTGTATGATCCCACAAAACATGGTGCTAGCTTTCCCTTGACTCCAAGACGCTTAACTCCTCGAAGTGGGGACACACGAAGATATGCTCTGTCTCCAATTTCATAGGCTACCTCCTTGCATTTAGTATCCACATAACTCTTCTGCTTGGACTAGGCTACCTTGAGTCTGTCCCGAATAAACTTAACCTTCTTCTCAGAATCTCTGATTAAGTCTGGTCCGAACAACTGTCGATCTCCAACTTCATCCCATGATAATGGTGTTCTGCACCTCCTTCCGTACAAAGCTTTGAAAGGGGCCATCTTCAAACTGGCTTGATAACTGTTGTTATAGGAGAACTCTGCATAGGGAAATTTTTCATCCCAACTAGATCCATAATCTAGCGCACAAGCTCTCAACATGTCCTCCAGAATCTGATTGACCCTCTCCATCTGTCCATCTGTATGTGGATCAAAGGTTGTACCAAATTCTAGCCTGGTACACAAAGTTTCATGCAATTGATTCCAAAACTTTGAAGTAAATTGTGTTCCTCTATCTGATATGATGGTCCTCAGAACTCCATGCAGACATACGATCACGGTTATCTATATCTTCACCAACTTAGCACTCGTATAAGTTGTCTTCACAGGGATAAAATGGGCTACCTTCGTCAAGCGATCAACTACAACCCAGATAGAGTCATAGCCTGAACGGGTCCTGGGTAATCCAGTGATAAAATCCATGCCAAGTTTATCTCACTTCCATTCAGGTGTCGGCAAAGGCTGAAGTAACCATGCTGGTTTCTGATGCTCTGCCTTTACTCTCTGCATATGAATGATCTATGTATAACATCCAAATTGAAAATTGGGATGTTACATCTCAATTGATGGCGCACAAAAGAAAAATCAAGGTAAATAGAGCAACTTGAAATAATCTAAACCAAATCATAATTTACCAAAACCACATCATGAATTAAGTCAATCAATTCAAATCTTATCAAAATTTCAACTAAATCGAAACTTTCCTTGCTTTACATTAAATCAAATCTTTTCTTGCCTTCTACTACTCATACCCCAGTAAAATTAAATCTTACCAAATAAAAAATGATGTATGTATTTATTGTTGCTACCTCTTGAGCACTGCGTTGGTTTTCCCTTGAAGAGGAAAGGGTGATGCAGCAAAGTAGCATAAGTATTTCCCTCGGTTTTTGAGAACCAAGGTATCAATCAAGTAGGAGGCTCCATGCAAGTCCCTCACACCTACACAAACAAACAAGAACCTCGCAACCAACGCGATAAGGGGTTGTCAATCCCTTCACGGCCACTTGCGAAAGTGAGATCTGATAGAGATAATAAGATAAGATAAATATTTTTGGTATTTTTATGATATAGATTGGAAAGTAAAGATTGCAAAATAAGATAGATTAGAAACTTATATGATGGAAGATAGACCCGGGGGCCATAGGTTTCACTAGTGGCTTCTCTCAAGATAGCATAAGTATTACGGTGGGTGAACAAATTACTTTCGAGCAATTGATAGAAAAGTGCATAGTTATGAGAATATCTAGGCATGATCATGTATATAGGCATCACGTCCACGACAAGTAGACCGACTCCTGCCTGCATCTACTGCTATTACTCCACAGATCGACCGCTATCCAGCATGCATCTAGAGTATTAGTTCATAAGAACAGAGTAATGCATTAAGCAAGATGATATGATGTAGAGGGATAAACTCAGGCAATATGATATAAACCCCATCTTTTTATCCTCGATGGCAACAATACTGTTGGGGAACATAGTAATTTCAAAATTTTCCTACACACACGCAAGATCATGGTGATGCATAGCAACGAGAGGGGAGAGTGTTGTCCAGGTACCCTCGTAAATAAGCGAGGACCAGTATATGGAAAACTCGTAGGCACCGGATTAGCGATGGATAATTATGCCGAATGCGGTTCGTCATGTAACGGTCATAACATAGGGTGACACAGAACTAGCTCCAGTTCATCAATGTAATGTAGGCATGTATTCCGTATATAGTCATACGTGCTTATGGAAAAGAACTTGCATGACATATTTTGTCCTACCCTCCCATGGCAGCGGGGTCCTATTGGAAACTAGGGGATATTAAGGCCTCCTTTTAATAGAGAACTGGAACAAAGCATTAGCACATAGTGAATACATGAACTCCTCAAACTATGGTCATCACCGGGAGTGGTCCTGATTATTGTCACTTCGGGGTTGCCGGATCATAACACATAGTAGGTGACTATAGACTTGCAAGATAGGATCAAGAACACACATATATTCATCGCAATTGGCGGCGGCTCCGTATCGTAAAACGCAATTATTTCTTCTCTCTGATTTTTTTTCTCCCCGAAAGCCAATATATGGAGTTGGAGTTGGCGTCGGAGGGCCACCAGGGGGCCCACGAGGTAGGGGGCGCGCCCAGGGGAGCGCCCCCACCCTTGTGGACAGGGTGTGGGCCCCCTGGTCTTCATCTTTTGCGAGGATTTTTTATTGTTTTTTCTGAGGTGTTCCGTGGAGTTTCAGGTCATTCCGAGAACTTTTATTTTCTGCACAAAAGACAACACCATGGCAGTTCTACTGAAAACAGCGTCAGTCCGGGTTAGTTCCATTCAAATCATACAAGTTAGAGTCCAAAACAAGGGCAAAAGTGTTTGGAAAAGTAGATACGACCGAGACGTATCAAGCACCGTTATAATATTATCGAGGGGGACTATGGTGGAGGGGGGCACTACACACGGCTAAGAGATCAAGAGATCAATTGTTGTGTGTAGAGGTGCCCCCTGCCCCCGTATATAAAGGAGCAAGGGGGGAGGGGGCGGCCGGCCTAGGAGGGGGCGCACCATGGGGAGTCCTACTCCCACCGGGAGTAGGACTCCCTCCTTCCTTGTTGGACTAGGAGAAGGGGGAAGGAAAGGGAGAGGAGGAGAAGGAAAGAGGGGGCCGGCCCCCTTGCCCTAAACCAATTCGGTTTGGGCCTTGGGGGGCGCGCCCCACGCTCCTCTTGCTGCCCTCTATTTCCACTAAGGCCCATGTAGGCCCATTAAGCCCCCGGGGGGTTCCGGTAACCCCCCGGTACTCCGGTAAAATCCCGATTTCACCCGGAACACTTCCGACATCCAAATATAGGCTTCCAATATATCAATATTCATGTCTCGACTATTTCGAGACTCCTCGTCATGTCCGTAATCACATTCGGGACTCCTAACAACCTTCGGTACATCAAAACTCATAAACTCGTAATATAACTGTCATCGAAACCTTAAGCGTGTGGACCCTACGGGTTCGAGAACTATGTAGACATGACCGAGAAACATTTCCGGTCAATAACCAATAGCGGAACCTCGATGATCATATTGGCTCCTACATATTCTACGAAGATCTTTATCGGTCAAACCGCATAACAACATATGTTGTTCCCTTTGTCATCGGTATGTTACTTGCCCGAGATTCTATCGTCGGTATCCCAATACCTAGTTCAATCTCGTTACCGGCAAGTCTCTTTACTCGTTATGTAATGCATCATTCCGTAACTAACTCATTAGCTATATTGCTTGCAAGGCTTATAGTGATGTGCATTACCGAGAGGGCCCAGAGATACCTCTCCGACAATCTGAGTGACAAAACCTAATCTCGAAATACGCCAACTCAACATGTACCTTTGGAGACACCTGTAGAGCTCATTTATAATCACCCAGTTACGTTGTGACGTTTGGTAGCACACAAAGTATTCCTCCGATAAACGGGAGTTGCATAATCTCATAGTTGTAGGAACATGTATAAGTCATGAAGAAAGCAATAGCAACATAGTAAACGATCAAGTGCTAAGCTAACGGAATGGGTCATGTCAATCACATCATTCTCCTAATGATGTGATCACGTTAATCAAATGACAACTCATGTCTAAGGTTAGGAAATATAACCATCTTTGATTAATGATCTAGTCAAGTAGAGGCATACTAGTGACATTAAGTTTGTCTATGTATTCACACATGTATCATGTTTCCGGTTAATACAATTCTAGCATGAATAATAAACATTTTATCATGATATAAGGAAATAAATAATAACTTTATTATTGCCTCTAGGGCATATTTCCTTCAGTCTCCCACTTGCACTAGAGTCAATAATCTAGATTACATAGTAATGATTCTAACACCCATGGAGCCTTGGTGCTGATCATGTTTTGCTCGTGGAAGAGGCTTAGTCAACGGGTCTGCAACATTCAGATCCATATGTATCTTGCAAATCTCTATGTCTCCCACCTGAACTTGGTCCCGGATGGAATTGAAGCGTCTCTTGATGTGCTTGGTCCTCTTGTGAAATCTGGATTTCTTTGCCAAGGCAATTGCACCAGTATTGTCACAGAAGATCTTCATTGGTCCCGATGCACTAGGTATGACACCTAGATCAGAAATGAACTACTTCATCCAGACTCCTTCATTTGCTGCTTCCAAAGCAGCTATGTACTTTGCTTCGCATGTAGATCCCGCCACGACGCTTTGTTTAGAACTGCACCAACTGACAGCTCCACCGTTCAATATAAACACATATCCGGTTTGGGATTTAGAATCGTCCGGATCAGTGTCAAAGCTTGCATCGATGTAACCATTTACGACTAGATCTTTGTCACCTCCATAAATAAGAAACATATCCTTAGTCCTTTTCAGGTATTTCAGGATATTCTTGACCGCTGTCCAGTGATCCACTCCTGGATTACTTTGGTACCTCCCTACTAAACTTACTGCTAAGCATACATCAGGTCTGGTACACAGCATTGCATACATGATAGAGCCTATGGCTGAAGCATAGGGAACATATTTCATTTTCTCTCTATCTTCTGCTGTGGTCGGGCATTGAGTCTGACTCAACTTCACACCTTGTAATACATGCAAGAATCATTTCTTTGCCTGATCCACTTTGAACTTTTTCAAAACTTTATCAAGGTATGTGCTTTGTGAAAGTCCAATCAAGCGTCTTGATCTATCTCTATAGATCTTGATGCCCAATATGTAAGCAGCTTCACCGAGGTCTTTCATCGAAAAACTTTTATTCAAGTATCCCTTTATGCTATCCAGAAATTCTATATCATTTCCAATTAACAATATGCCGTCTACATATAATATCAGAAATG
Source organism: Triticum aestivum (assembly GCF_018294505.1). Lineage (NCBI taxonomy): Eukaryota > Viridiplantae > Streptophyta > Magnoliopsida > Poales > Poaceae > Triticum > Triticum aestivum. The sequence continues at coordinate 83,119,727 of NC_057798.1, forward strand.
CTACAGAGCTCCCACTCACTTTCTTGTAAATACAGGCTTCTCCAAAAGTCTGTATAAAACCATATGCTTTGATCACACTATCAAAGCATTTATTCCAACTCCGAGAGGCTTGTACCAGTCCATAAATGGATCGCTGGAGCTTGCACACTTTGTTAGCACCTTTTGGATCAACAAAACCTTATGGTAGCATCATATACAACTCTTCTTCCAGAATTCCATTCAGGAATGCAGTTTTGACATCCATTTGCCATATTTCATAATCATAAAATGCGGCAATTGCTAACATGATTCGGACAGACTTAAGCATCCCTACGGGTGAGAAAGTCTCATCGTAGTCAACCCCTTGAACTTGTTGAAAACCTTTCGCAACAAGTCGAGCTTTGTAGAAAGTTACATTACCATCAGCGTCAGTCTTCTTCTTGAAGATCCATTTATTCTCGATGGCTTGCCGATCATCGGGCAAGTCAACCAAAGTCCATACTTTGTTCTCATACATGGATCCCATCTCAGATTCCATGGCCTCAAGCCATTTTGTGGAATCTGGGCTCATCATCGCTTCCTCATAGTTCGTAGGTTCGCCATGGTCAAGTAACATGACTTTCAAAATAGGATTACCGTACCACTCTGGTGCGGATCTTACTCTGGTTGACCTATGAGGTTCGGTAGTAACTTGATCTGAAGTTTCATGATCAATATCATTAGCTTCCTCACTAATTGGTGTAGTCGTCACAGGAACCGGTTTCTGTGATGAACTATTTTCCAATAAGGGAGTAGGTACAGTTACCTCATCAAGTTATACTTTCCTCCCACTCACTTCTTTCGAGAAAAACTCTTTTTCTAGAGAGGATCCGAATTTAGCAACAAAAGTCTTGCCTTCAGATCTATGATAGAAGGTGTACCCAATAGTCTCTTTTGGGTATCCTATGAAGACACATTTCTCCGATATGGGTTCGAGCTTATCTGGTTGAAGTTTCTTCACATAAGCATCGCAGCCCCAAACTTTAAGAAACAACAAATTTGGTTTCTTGCCAAACCATAGTTCATAAGGCGTCGTCTCAACGGATTTTGATGGTGCCCTATTTAACATGAATGCGGCCGTCTCTAAATCATAACCCCAAAACGATAGCGGTAAATCAGTAAGAGACATCATAGATCACACCATATCTAGTAAAGTACGATTATGACGTTCAGACACACCATTTCGTTGTGGTGTTCCGGGTGGCGTGAGTTGCAAAACTATTCCGCATTATTTCAAATGTAAACCAAACTCGTAACTCAAATATTCTCCTCCACGATCAGATCGTAGAAACTTTATTTTCTTGTTACGATGATTTTCCACTTCACTCTGAAATTCTTTAAACTTTTCAAATGTTTCAGACTTGTGTTTCATTAAGTAGATATACCCATATATGCTCAAATCATCTGTGAAGGTGAGAAAATAACAATACCCGCCGCGAGCCTCAATATTCATTGGACCACATACATCAGTATGTATGATTTCCAACAAATCAGTTGCTTGCTCCATAGTTCCGGAGAACGTCGTTTTAGTCATCTTGCCCATGAGGCATGGTTCGCAAGTACCAAGTGATTCATAATCAAGTGATTCCAAAAGTCCATCGGTATGGAGTTTCTTCATGCGCTTTACACCAATATGACACAAACGGCAGTGCCACAAATAAGTTGCACTATCATTATCAACTCTGCATCTTTTGGCTTCAACATTATGAATATATGTATCACTACTATCAAGATTTAATAAAAATAGACCACTCTTCAAGGGTGCATGACCATAAAAAATATTACTCATATAAATAGAACAACCATTATTCTTCGATTTAAATGAATAACCGTCTCACATCAAACAAGATCCAGATATAATGTTCATGCTCAACGCTGGCACCAAATAACAATTATTCAGGTCTAAAACTAATCCCGAAGGTAGATGTAGAGGTAGCTTGCCGACCACAATCACATCGACTTTGGAACCATTTTCCACGGGCATCGTCACCTCGTCCTTAGCCAATCTTCGCTTAATCTGTAGTCCCTGTTTCGAGTTGCAAATATTAGCAACAGAACCAGTATCAAATACCCAGGTGCTACTGCGAGCATTAGTAAGGTACACATCAATAACATGTATATCACATATACCTTTGTTCACCTTGCCATCCTTCTTATCCGCCAAATACTTGGGGCAGTTCCGCTTCCAGTGAATAGTCTGCTTGTAGTAGAAGCACTCAGTCGCAGGCTTAGGTCCAGATTTGGGTTTCTTCTCTTGAGCAGCAACTTGTTTGCTGTTCTTCTTGAAGTTCTCCTTCTTCTTCCCTTTACCCTTTTTCTTGAAACTGGTGGTCTTATTGACCATCAACACTTGATGCTCCTTCTTGATTTCTACCTCCGCAACCTTTAGCATTGCGAAGAGCTCAGGAATAGTCTTGTCCATCCCTTGCATATTATAGTTCATCACGAAGCTCTTGTAGCTTGGTGGCAGTGATTGAAGAATTCTGTCAATGACACTATCATCAGGAAGATTAACTCCCAGTTGAATCAAGTGATTATTATACCCAGACATTTGGAGTATATATTCACTGACAGAACTATTCTCCTCCATCTTGTAGCTATGGAACTTATTGGAGACTTCGTATCTCTCAATTCGGGCATTTGCTTGAAATATTAACTTCAACTCCTGGAACATCTCATATGCTCCATGACGTTCAAAACGTCGTTGAAGTCCCGGTTCTAAGCCGTAAAGCATGGCACACTGAACTATCGAGTAGTCATCAGCTTTGCTCTGGCAAACGTTCTTAACGTCGTCAGTTGCATCTGCAGCAGGCCTGGCACCTAGCGGTGCTTCCAGGACGTAATTCTTCTGTGCAGCAATGAGGATAACCCTCAAGTTACGGACCCAGTCCGTGTAATTGCTACCATCATCTTTCAACTTAGCTTTCTCAAGGAACGCATTAAAATTCAACGGAACAACAACACGAGCCATCTATCTACAACAAACATAGACAAGCAAAATACTATCAGGTACTAAGTTCATGATAAATTTAACTTCAATTAACCATATTACTAAAGAACTCCCACTTAGACAGACATCTCTCTAGTCATCTAAGTGATCACGTGATCCTAATCAACTAAACCATGTCCGATCATCACGTGAGATGGAGTAGTTTTCAATGGTGAACATCACTATGTTGATCATATCTACTATATGATTCACGCTCGACCTTTCGGTCTCCGTGTTTCGAGGCCATACTGTATATGCTAGGCTCGTCAAGTTTAACCTGAGTATTCCGCGTGTGCAACTGTTTTGCACCCATTGTATTTGAACGTAGAGCCTATCACACCCGATCATCGCATGGTGTCTCAGCACGAAGAACTTTCGCAACGGTGCATACTCGGGGAGAACACTTCTTGATAATTAGTGAGAGATCATCTTAAAATGCTACCGTCAATCAAAGCAAAATAAGATGCATAAAGGATAAGCATCACATGCAATCAATATAAGTGATATGATATGGCCATCATCATCTTGTGCTTGTGATCTCCATCTCCGAAGCACCATCGTGATCACCATCATCACCGGCGCGACACCTTGATCTCCATCGTAGCATCATTGTCGTTTCGCCATCTATTGCTTCTACGACTATCGCTACCGCTTAGTGATAAAATAAAGCAATTATTGGGCGCTTGCATTTCATACAATAAAGCGACAACCATATGGCTCCTGCCAGCTGCCGATAACTCGGTTACAAAACATGATCATCTCATACAATAAAATATAACATCACGTTTTGACCATATCACATCACAACATGCCCTGCAAAAACAAGTTAGACGTCCTCTACTTTGTTGTTGCAAATTTTACGTGGCTGCTACGGGCTGAGCAAGAACCGTATCTTACCTACGCATCAAAACCACAACGATAGTTCGTGATACGTCTCCAACGTATCTATAATTTATGAAGCATTCATGCTATTTTATTATCTGTTTTGAATGATTACGGGCTTTATTATACACTTTTATATTACTTTTGGGACTAACCTATTAACCGAAGGCCTAGCCCATATTGTTGTTTTATTGCCTGTTTCAGTATTTCGAAGAAAAGTAATATCAAACGGAGTCCAAACGGAATGAAACCTTCGGCAACATGATTTTTGGAACGAACATGACCCAGGAAACTTGGAGTGCAAGCCAGGGGAGCATCGAGGAAGCCACAAGATAGGGGGGCGCGCCCACCCCCCTGGGCGTGCCCTACCCTCTCGTGGGCCCCTCGAGGCTCCCCCGATCGACTTCTTTCGCCTATATAAGCATACGTACCCTAAAAACATCGAAACAGAAGATAGATCGGAAGTTCCGCCACCACAAGCCTCTGTAGCCACCAAAAACCTCTCAGGAGCCCGTTCCGGCACCCTGCCGGAGGGGGAACCCATCACCGGTGGCCATCTTTGTCATCCCGACGCTATCCATGACGAGGAGGGAGTAGTTCACCCTCGGGGCTGAGGGTATGTACCAGTAGCTATGTGTTTGATCTCTCTCTCTCTCTCTCTCGTGTTCTCTCTATGGCACGATCTTGATGTATCGTGAGCTTTGCTATTATAGTTGGATCTTATGATGTTTCTCCCCCTCTACTCTCTTGTGATGAATTGAGTTTTCCTCTTGAAGTTATCTTATCGGATTGAGTCTTTAATGATTTGAGAACACTTGATGTATGTCTTGCCGTGCTTATTTGTGGTGACAGTGGGATTTCATGTGCCACTTGATGTATGTTTTGGTGACCAACTTGCGGGTTCCGCCCATGAACCTATGCATAGGGGTTGGCACACGTTTTCATCTTGACTCTCCGGTAGAAAGTTTGGGGCACTCTTTGAAGTACTTTGTGTTGGTTGGATGAATCTGAGATTGTGTGATGCATATCGTATAATCATGCCCACGGATACTTGAGGTGACAATGGAGTATCTAGGTGACATTAGGGTTTTGGTTGATTTGTGTCTTAAGGTGTTATTCTAGTACGAACTCTTGAATAGATTGATCCGAAAGAAATAACTTTGAGGTGGTTTCGTACCCTACCACAATCTCTTCGTTTGTTCTCCGCTCTTAGTGGCTTTGGAGTGACTCTTTGTTGCATGTTGAGGGATTGTTATATGATCTATCTATGTCATTATTGTTGAGAGAACTTGCACTAGTGAAAGTATGAACCCTAGGCCTTGTTTCCTATCATTACAATCCCGTTTACGCTCACTTTTATCATTAGTTACCTTGCTGTTTTTATATTTTCAGATTACAAAAACCTATATCTACCATCCATATTGCACTTGTATCACCATCTCTTCGCCAAACTAGTGCACCTATACAATTTACCATTGTATTGGGTGTGTTGGGGACACAAGAGACTCCTTGTTATTTGGTTGCAGGGTTGCTTAAGAGAGACCATCTTCATCCTACGCCTCCCACGAATTGATAAACCTTAGGTCATCCACTTGAGGGAAATTTGCTACTGTCCTACAAACCTCTGCACTTGGAGGCCCAACAACGTCTACAATAAGAAGGTTGTGTAGTAGACATCAAGCTCTTTTCTGGCGCCGTTGCCGGGGAGGTGAGTGCTTGAAGGTATATCTTTAGATCTTGCAATTGAATCTTTTTGTTTCTTGTTTTATCACTAGTTTAGTTTATAAAAGAAAAGTACAAAACAGTGGAGTTAAGTTTGTCTCATACGCTTCGTCTTTTTAATATCTTTCGTGAGTTTGATGGAAATGAAAATTGTGCTCAAGTGCTAGAAGAAGAATGCATTAAAATGCTTGGTACTGAATCTTTGTATGATGAGCATGATTGCAATGTTGTTAGTATGAACTCCTTGAATATCCATAGTACTAATGATGATTGCACTAGTTATGATGAAAATGTCTCCTATAAGCATGTTGATTTTTGTGGAGTAGATTTGGTTTGCAAGTACACACCAAATAGGGAAGATAGATATTGCAAGAGGCATAAGTATTTAGAAACTAAATTGTTGCAAGAAAGTCTTGATGAGTGTGCTAAAAGATTCAATATTTTTCGCGCCCCTTGTGAACTTTGCAATGAACGTGGTCATTTAAATCTCCAATGCAAATTGTTTCATGATCGAACCATGTCCAAAAATTGTGATAACTTGATTACCCTTGGGCATCATAAAGAGCTTAGTCTTCTTTTGGGGTATGAAGAAATGAAACGTATAACTGAGGGTATTCAAAAATTTAATCTTGATAGATTTCTTGATTTTGATCTAGGGGATATTTATATGTTTTGTGCGGTGAATTGCATTGAAAATCCTTATATTGCCAATTACATAAAGAAAAGAAAGCAAACCGAAGATGAAGAGAATAATAATGAAAGGGAAGATACTTCCCTATCTCCTCCTATTATTTCTTATGATGAATCAGGTAACGAGGAGGAGCTTTCTATTCAACCAATCTCGTCAATAAGGAGCTCAAAGAGGAAGGTTGAACCCACACATAATGTGAAGAAGAAAAAGAAAAGAAGGAGCAACAAAGGTAAAAGGTATCCCTCCCAAATGATGTTGCTCCTACTACTCATTGTGATGATGATAATTTCTACACTATTGGTGCTATCCATACTATTAATGATGAGAGTGATTATGCTTATGATATGAAAAGGCCCAAGCTTGGGGAAGCTATGTTTGATGAGGATGAAATATTTGAGAATATATTTGCTGCAATTAGTGTTTGTCCCAAGCTTGGGGATGCTATGTTTAGTGAAGATGATATTTTTAGCATCCCAAGTTTTGATATGCAAAGTTGTTATGATGATAGCATGCCTCTTACCTATGATGATTATATTGATGAAAGTGGGTTTGGAAGAGTGTCAACTTTAGGAAGTAGTGATCCCACTATTTTGGAGGATGTTGAATTTTATTGTGATGAATACGAAAGTGGATTTGGAAGAGTGTCAACTTTATTTAGTGATTCCACTATCTTGGGAGAGGTTTCAATCGATTATGATGAGAACGAAGTTGCTACTTATGATGATTATTGTGATGAAACTTATGCTATAAAAAGTAGTGATGATTATATTTACAAATCTTGTCATGATTATGATTACCCTTTTTCTGAACATTAGTCTTTTAATGTGGAAACAATTTTTAGTGTTCAAGTCTCTTATGATACTCCCACTATTCTGAATGAGAAGAATTTTGTTTATGTGGAGATTAGTAAAAATTCTATGCTTGTAGATCATGAAAGGAATGCTTTAGGTGCTGGTTATATTGTTGACTTCATTCATGATGCTACTGAAAATTATTATGAGGGAGGAACATATGCTTGTAGGAATTGCAATAATATCACGTTTCCTTCCTATGTGTTAAAATTTTTGAAGCTATGCTTGTTTTACCTTCCTATGCTTGTTGATTGTTGTTCCCATAAGTTGTTTGCTCACAAAATCCCTATGCATAGGAAGTGGGTTAGACTTAAATGTGTTAGTCATATGCTTCATGATGCTCCCGTTTTGTTTCAATTCTTATCTTTTATGTTAGCATCATTGTCATCATCATGCCTAGCTAGAAAGGCATTAAAGAAAAACGCTTGTTGGGAGACAACCCAATATTTATACTTACTGTTTTTGTGTGTCCACATTATTATGCTACTGTAGTAATCATGTTTTATAGCTTTTGTTTCAATAAAGTGCCAAGTAAGACCTTTAGGTGATGTACTGAAGAACCAACTTTGGAAAATAGCAAGAAGCAACACTACTGTGAAGTATGAGCAGTACATGAATGAGATGAAGGAAATTAACTTGGATGCTTACAAATGGTTGCATGAGCTTGAACCTAACACTTGGGTTAGGGCTTTTCAAAGTGATCTACCCAAGTGTGATATCTTACTAAACAACAATTGTGAAGTATTTAACCAGTAAGAACCAACTGCATTAATGTTCTCATATGCTAATTGTTACTCTATTCAAATATATTTTGATGTGTGCTTTACATGGACAGGTACATATTGGATGCTAGGGAACTACCAATATTGTCAATGCTGGAAAGGATTAAAGGGCAATTGATGCATAGGCACTACACCAAGCAGATAGAAGCAGAAAAGATGAAAGGAAACATTTGCCCTAAGATAAAGAAAAAGGTTGATAAGCTAACTGAATGGGCAAACACTTGCTATGTTGAAGGGGCTAGTGATGGAGTCTTTCAAGTTGGTGATAGAGGGACTGACTACATAGTTGATTGGCACAGCAATGAGTGTAGCTGCAAGAGGTGGCAGAAGGGTGGCACACCATGTGTACATGCTATAACTTGTGCTAGACATGAGAGAGTGGATCCCCTCCTCCTGGTTAACCAATGTTACTCTGTTGGGATGTTCAAGAAAGCATACAACAACATCATCTACCCCTGCAGAGATAAAGCAGAATGGGAGAGGATGAATGGACCCCCAATTAAGCCACCATTGTACACCAAGCAGGTAGGCATGCCATGCAAGAGCAGAAGGAAGGCCCCACATGAAGTTTCTTGCAGCAATGGTGGCAAAAAAATGTCAAGGCATGGTGTGATCATGCATTGCAACTACTGTGGAGAGCCAGACCACAATATCAAAGGCTGCAAGTACCTCAAGGCTGGGCTGCCCCTCCAAATGTGCAAGCTCCACCAGCACCAGAGGGAGATGTTGAAGCTGCTACTGCACAAGTTCCTCCAAATGTGGAAGCTGATCCAAATGTAGGTGATGATGAGCAAGTCATTACTCAGGTATGTCATTTGTACTGTAGGTTTTCTTGCACAGTTGATAATCAGAAATATTGCAAAGATATGATTCATAATTACTTGCACTTCAACAGGAGCACAACTCTCCAGAAAATCATGTCATAGAAGATCTTATGGTTGATCATATGGTTCAGAATGTAAGTAAATGTCCTTGTTTCCTGAAATTGATCTTAAGTTCATTGATAAAAATTGTTATTTTGAACTGCAATATGTACATTTGTCATCCAGAGGCCTCTACCAGGAGTGGTTGCAACAGGGCCTATACCAGAATCAACTTTCATATCTGCTGCCAGGGCCATGCTCAATGAAACCCAAGGTAACACAAGCAACAATGGGAGCTCAAGTACAATCCAACAAGGTGAATTAGCCAAAAGATTGCTTCTCCTCAAGAGACAGAGAGACAAAGAACTGGAAGATAAGAAACAAGCACTTCTTGCAGCAAGAAGGGAGGAACAACTAAAGAAAGCAGAGGAAGCTGCTAGGAAGAGACATCAGCAAGAGGAGAAGAAAGCACTAGAAGTAGAGAGGAAGAGGCAGTCACAAGCTCAGAAGAGAGAAGAGAAAAGAAGAAGCTGAAATAGCAAAGAAGGCTAGGGAAGAGACAAGGCAGATCATTATGGAGACCAAGAAAGCTTGTGCTACTGAGCAAAAAGCAAAGCAGCAAGCTGATAAGAAGGCTCAAAAGGAGGAAGCTGCTGAGAAGAGAGCAGAAAAAGAAGCTGCAGCAGCAAGAAAAAGAGCAGACAGGGTTTTCTGTTGTTTACTACAGACTGTTCTTTTTTTGACAGATTCTGTTTTCTATGTGTTGTTTGCTTATTTTTATGAATCTATGAGTAGTATCGGAGGGAATGAACCATAGATAAGTTGGAGTACATTAGATATTACACCAATATGAATTTAGAAGGAGTTAATTACAGAAATCTAAGTGGTGGTTTTATTTTCTTATACTAACGGAGCTTACAAGTTTTCTGTTGAGTTTTGTGTTGTGGAGTTTTCAAGTTTTGGGTAAAGATTCGATGGACTATGAAATAAGGAGTGGCAAGAGCCTAAGCTTGGGGATGCCCAAGGCACCCCAAGATATTCAAGAATAGCCAAAAGCCTAAGCTTGGGGATGCCCCGGAAGGCATCCCCTCTTTCGTCTTTGTTCATCGGTAACTTTACTTGGAGATATATTTTTATTCGTCACATGATATGTGTTTTGCTTGGAGCATCATTTTATTTTGTTAGTATTTGCTTGATGTTATTTAGAATAATGTGTTGCATCTTTATTTTCAATAAAAATGTCAAGGATAGCCTTTACCATGCTTATTTTGCTAGTATACATGTTGCTGTTTGAAAACAGAAAGTTTACCACTGTTGCAAAAATTCCCTAGAAAAGTCAGAGAATGGTATAATGTTTAAACTTTTTGCATAATGAGATCTGATAAATTTACTACAGTGGGAATTTTCTCCCATAATTTTTGGAGTTAGGAAAGTATGATGAATCTTGCATTCTTTACAGACTGTACTGTTTTGACAGATTGCTGTTATGTTTGCATTGTTTGCATATTTTTGCTTGTTTAATGATTCTATTTTAGGATAGGAGTATTAAAATGCAGAGGCATTTACTATGCAATGTTGAATAATAATTTTAGTGATTTGTTACAGTATAAAATGATAAGGTTTTGCATTGGTTTATACTAACCTATCTCATGAGTTCTTGTTGAGTTTGTTGTGGATGAAGCTTTTGAGAAATAGAGAAACCATGATATGAGAGGAATTAAGGAGACACAAAAGTTCAAGCTTGGGGATGCCCAAGGCACCCCAAGATAATATTTCAAGAAGTCTCAAGCATCTAAGCTTGGGGATGCCCCGTTAGGCATCCCACCTTTCTTCTTCAACAACTATCGGTTAGTATCGGTTGAGCCTAAGTTTTTGCTTCTTCGCATGAGTTGTGATATCCTTGCAATGTCATTTTATTTTGCTTTGCTTGCTTTTTGAATAAGATACCAAGATCTGAAATTCTTAAATGAGAGAGAGTCTTCACACAGTTGCATAATTATTTAGCTACTCATTGATCTTCACTTATATCTTGTTGGAGTAGTTTGTCATTTACTCGTGTGCTTCACTTTTATCCTATGAGTAAATGGTTGAATGAGTTGATTGTCATAAATCTGAAATTATATATGTTTCATTTGCTTATCCCATGGGGAGTAATGACTTCACATCTAAGAAGTAGAGGTTGTAAATTTATTGAAGGTTAGCAAGCGTTGTATTGGTCATTTGAACAATTCATGAAAGAATATTGAAGGAAGAGAGATTCCACATATAAATACACTATCCTAGACATCTTTTATAATTGGGAGCACTCATTAATTATGACATGCTAAAGAGTTGATGTTGGACAAGGAAGACAACGTAATGGGTTATGTTTTCGCACATCTCAGTTAAAGTATATTGTCATGGATCATTCAAACATGTTGAGCTTGCCTTTCCCCCTCATGCTAGCCAAAATTCCTTGCACCAAGTAGAGATACTACTTGTGCTTCCAAATATCCTTAAACCCAGTTTTGCCATGAGAATCCACCATACCTACCTATGGATTGAGTAAGATCCTTCAAGTAAGTTGTCATCGGTGCAAGCAATAAAAATTGCTCTATAATTATGTATGATCTTTTGGTGTGAAGAAAATAGCTTTATACGATCTTGTTATGGAAGCAATAAAAGCGACGAACTGCATAATAAAGGTCCATATACAAGTGGCAATATAAAGTGACATTCATTCGCATTAAGATTCTGTGCATCCAACCCTAAAGCGCATGACAACCTCTGCTTCCCTCTGCGAAGGGCCTATCTTTTACTTTATGTCTTTTACTTTTATGCAAGAGTCAAGGTGATCTTCACCTTTCCCTTTTCCATTTTATCCTTTGGCAAGCACCTCGTGTTGGGAAGATCCTGATATATATATATCCAATTGGATGTAAGTTAGCATGGACTATTATTGTTGACATCACCCAAAGGTGAATACGTTGGGAGGCAACACTATAAGCCCCTATCTTTCTCAGTGTCCGATTGAAACTCCATAACCATTAGTATTGCGTGAGTGTTAGCAATTGTAGAAGACTATATGATAGTTGAGTATGTGGAGTTTGCTGTTCCTGAAAATAAGATGAATTGCAATTGTTTGATGACTGAGAATGAAGTTTGCTAGTTTTCAAGAAAGTTTATGGCCTATGCTTTGACATGTGCATTGCTTGTTACTTTATCGTGAGAAGTTTTATGAGATGAACTACTGTTATGACATATAATGATGCTAGAAAAGGTGATTGAAATTATCATTGATCAAACTTGTGCACCTTCTAGCATTCACACTTCATAAATTCTTTCTTTATCATTTACCTACTCGAGGACGAGTAGGAATTAAGCTTGGGGATGCTGATACGTCTCCAACGTATCTATAATTTATGAAACAATTTACCATTGTATTGGGTGTGTTGGGGACACAAGAGACTCATTGTTATTTGGTTGCAAGGTTGCTTGAGAGAGACCATCTTCATCCTACGCCTCCCACGGATTGATAAACCTCAGGCCATCCACTTGAGGGTAATTTGCTACTGTCCTACAAACCTCTGCACTCAGAGGCCCAACAACGTCTACAAGAAGAAGGTTGTGTAGTAGACATCAGTTCATCAAGTTAGTGCTATTTTAACCTTCGCAAGGACCGGGCATAGCCACACTCGGTTCAACTAAAGTTGGAGAAACTGACACCCGCCAGCCACCTGTGTGCAAAGCACGTCGGTAGAACCAATCTCGCGTAAGCGCACGCGTAATGTCGGTCCGGGCCGCTTCATCCAACAATACCACCGAACCAAAGTATGACATGTTGGTAAGCAGTATGACTTGTATCGCCCACAACTCACTTGTGTTCTACTCGTGCATATAACATCTACGCATAAAACCTGGCTCGGATGCCACTATTGGGGGACATAGTAATTTCAAAATTTTCCTACACACACGCAAGATCATGGTGATGCATAGCAATGAGAGGGGAGAGTGTTGTCCATGTACCTTCGTAGACCGAAAGCAGAAGCGTTAGAACAACGCGGTTGATGTAGTCCTACGTCTTCACGGCCCGACCGATCAAGCACCGAAACTACGACACCTTCGAGTTCTAGCACACGTTCAGCTCGATGACGTCCCTCGAACTCCGATCCAGCCGAGTGTCGAGGGAGAGTTCCGTTAGCACGACGGCGTGGGGACGATCTTGATGTTCTACCGTCGCAGGCCTTCGCCTAAGCACCGCTACAATATTATCGAGGAGGACTATGGTGGAGGGGGGCACCGCACACGGCTAAGAGATCAAGAGATCAATTGTTTTGTGTAGAGGTGCCCCCCTACCCCCGTATATAAAGGAGCAAGGGGGGAAGGGGCGGCCGACCTAGGAGAGGGCACGCCATGGGGAGTCCTACTCCCACCGGGAGTAGGACTCCCTCCTTCCTTATTGGACTAGGAGAAGGGGGAAGGAAAGGGAGAGGAGGAGAAGGAAAGAGGGGGCCGGCCCCCCTTGCCCTAAACCAATTCGGTTTGGGCCTTGGGGGCGGGGGGCGCCCCACACTCCCCTTGCTGCCCTCTATTTCCACTAAGGCCCATGTAGGCCCATTAAGCCCCCAAAGGGTTCCGATAACCCCCCGGTACTCCGGTAAAATCCCGATTTCACCCAGAACACTTCCGACATCCAAATATAGGCTTCCAATATATCAATCTTCATGTCCCGACTATTTCGAGACTCCTCGTCATGTCCGTAATCACATCCGGGACTACGAACAACCTTCGGTACATCAAAACTCATAAACTCATAATATAACTGTCATCGAAACCTTAAGCGTGCGGACCCTATGGGTTCGAGAACTATGTAGACATGACCGAGACACGTTTCCGGTCAATAACCAATAGCGGAACCTGGATGATCATATTGGCTCCTACATATTCTACGAAGATCTTTATCGGTCAAACCGCATAACAACATGCGATGTTCCCTTTGTCATCGGTATGTTACTTGCCCGAGATTCGATTGTCGGTATCCCAATACCTAGTTCAATCTCGTTACCGGCAAGTCTCTT